>NW_027443682.1:0-37937 GCF_048569485.1 Anomaloglossus baeobatrachus | reverse complement strand
ATTTTTCTCCAAAACTATAACAGATGCAAGCTTGTCCTGTTTGGTGGAGATGATATTTAATAAAATAAGTAGAAATCCACTAAAAGTTTTGTTTGGTTATCTTGCAATCCCGAGATAATCGTCTCCATGCTCCAAATCCATTTTAAAGCCATTTTTAAGGCATTTCGCGCATACATGAAATGAACACATTTTCTCCAAAACTATAACAGATGCAAGCTTGTCCTGTTTGGTGGAGATGATATTTAATAAAATAAGTAGAAATCCACTAAAAGTTTTGTTTGGTTATCTTGCAATCCCGAGATAATCGTCTCCATGCTCCAAATCCATTTTAAAGCCATTTTTAAGGCATTTCGCGCATACATGAAATGAACACATTTTTCTCCAAAACTATAACAGATGCAAGCTTGTCCTGTTTGGTGGAGATGATATTTAATAAAATAAGTAGAAATCCACTAAAGTTTTGTTTGGTTATCTTGCAATCCCGAGATAATCGTCTCCATGCTCCAAATCCATTTTAAAGCCATTTTTAAGGCATTTCGCGCATACATGAAATGAACACATTTTTCTCCAAAACTATAACAGATGCAAGCTTGTCCTGTTTGGTGGAGATGATATTTAATAAAATAAGTAGAAATCCACTAAAAGTTTTGTTTGGTTATCTTGCAATCCCGAGATAATCGTCTCCATGCTCCAAATCCATTTTAAAGCCATTTTTAAGGCATTCGCGCATACATGAAATGAACACATTTTTCTCCAAAACTATAACAGATGCAAGCTTGTCCTGTTTGGTGGAGATGATATTTAATAAAATAAGTAGAAATCCACTAAAAGTTTTGTTTGGTTATCTTGCAATCCCGAGATAATCGTCTCCATGCTCCAAATCCATTTTAAAGCCATTTTTAAGGCATTTCGCGCATACATGAAATGAACACATTTTTCTCCAAAACTATAACAGATGCAAGCTTGTCCTGTTTGGTGGAGATGATATTTAATAAAATAAGTAGAAATCCACTAAAAGTTTTGTTTGGTTATCTTGCAATCCCGAGATAATCGTCTCCATGCTCCAAATCCATTTTAAAGCCATTTTTTAAGGCATTTCGCGCATACATGAAATGAACACATTTTTCTCCAAAACTATAACAGATGCAAGCTTGTCCTGTTTGGTGGAGATGATATTTAATAAAATAAGTAGAAATCCACTAAAAGTTTTGTTTGGTTATCTTGCAATCCCGAGATAATCGTCTCCATGCTCCAAAATCCATTTTAAAGCCATTTTTAAGGCATTTCGCGCATACATGAAATGAACACATTTTTCTCCAAAACTATAACAGATGCAAGCTTGTCCTGTTTGGTGGAGATGATATTTAATAAAATAAGTAGAAATCCACTAAAAGTTTTGTTTGGTTATCTTGCAATCCCGAGATAATCGTCTCCATGCTCCAAATCCATTTTAAAGCCATTTTTAAGGCATTTCGCGCATACATGAAATGAACACATTTTTCTCCAAAACTATAACAGATGCAAGCTTGTCCTGTTTGGTGGAGATGATATTTAATAAAATAAGTAGAAATCCACTAAAAGTTTTGTTTGGTTATCTTGCAATCCCGAGATAATCGTCTCCATGCTCCAAATCCATTTTAAAGCCATTTTAAGGCATTTCGCGCATACATGAAATGAACACATTTTTCTCCAAAACTATAACAGATGCAAGCTTGTCCTGTTTGGTGGAGATGATATTTAATAAAATAAGTAGAAATCCACTAAAAGTTTTGTTTGGTTATCTTGCAATCCCGAGATAATCGTCTCCATGCTCCAAATCCATTTTAAAGCCATTTTTAAGGCATTTCGCGCATACATGAAATGAACACATTTTTCTCCAAAACTATAACAGATGCAAGCTTGTCCTGTTTGGTGGAGATGATATTTAATAAAATAAGTAGAAATCCACTAAAAGTTTTGTTTGGTTATCTTGCAATCCCGAGATAATCGTCTCCATGCTCCAAATCCATTTTAAAGCCATTTTTAAGGCATTTCGCGCATACATGAAATGAACACATTTTTCTCCAAAACTATAACAGATGCAAGCTTGTCCTGTTTGGTGGAGATGATATTTAATAAAATAAGTAGAAATCCACTAAAAGTTTTGTTTGGTTATCTTGCAATCCCGAGATAATCGTCTCCATGCTCCAAATCCATTTTAAAGCCATTTTTAAGGCATTTCGCGCATACATGAAATGAACACATTTTTCTCCAAAACTATAACAGATGCAAGCTTGTCCTGTTTGGTGGAGATGATATTTAATAAAATAAGTAGAAATCCACTAAAAGTTTTGTTTGGTTATCTTGCAATCCCGAGATAATCGTCTCCATGCTCCAAATCCATTTTAAAGCCATTTTTAAGGCATTTCGCGCATACATGAAATGAACACATTTTTCTCCAAAACTATAACAGATGCAAGCTTGTCCTGTTTGGTGGAGATGATATTTAATAAAATAAGTAGAAATCCACTAAAAGTTTTGTTTGGTTATCTTGCAATCCCGAGATAATCGTCTCCATGCTCCAAATCCATTTTAAAGCCATTTTTAAGGCATTTCGCGCATACATGAAATGAACACATTTTTCTCCAAAACTATAACAGATGCAAGCTTGTCCTGTTTGGTGGAGATGATATTTAATAAAATAAGTAGAAATCCACTAAAAGTTTTGTTTGGTTATCTTGCAATCCCGAGATAATCGTCTCCATGCTCCAAATCCATTTTAAAGCCATTTTTAAGGCATTTCGCGCATACATGAAATGAACACATTTTTCTCCAAAACTATAACAGATGCAAGCTTGTCCTGTTTGGTGGAGATGATATTTAATAAAATAAGTAGAAAATCCACTAAAAGTTTTGTTTGGTTATCTTGCAATCCCGAGATAATCGTCTCCATGCTCCAAATCCATTTTAAAGCCATTTTTAAGGCATTTCGCGCATACATGAAATGAACACATTTTTCTCCAAAACTATAACAGATGCAAGCTTGTCCTGTTTGGTGGAGATGATATTTAATAAAATAAGTAGAAATCCACTAAAAGTTTTGTTTGGTTATCTTGCAATCCCGAGATAATCGTCTCCATGCTCCAAATCCATTTTAAAGCCATTTTTAAGGCATTTCGCGCATACATGAAATGAACACATTTTTCTCCAAAACTATAACAGATGCAAGCTTGTCCTGTTTGGTGGAGATGATATTTAATAAAATAAGTAGAAATCCACTAAAAGTTTTGTTTGGTTATCTTGCAATCCCGAGATAATCGTCTCCATGCTCCAAATCCATTTTAAAGCCATTTTTAAGGCATTTCGCGCATACATGAAATGAACACATTTTTCTCCAAAACTATAACAGATGCAAGCTTGTCCTGTTTGGTGGAGATGATATTTAATAAAATAAGTAGAAATCCACTAAAAGTTTTGTTTGGTTATCTTGCAATCCCGAGATAATCGTCTCCATGCTCCAAATCCATTTTAAAGCCATTTTTAAGGCATTTCGCGCATACATGAAATGAACACATTTTTCTCCAAAACTATAACAGATGCAAGCTTGTCCTGTTTGGTGGAGATGATATTTAATAAAATAAGTAGAAATCCACTAAAAGTTTTGTTTGGTTATCTTGCAATCCCGAGATAATCGTCTCCATGCTCCAAATCCATTTTAAAGCCATTTTTAAGGCATTTCGCGCATACATGAAATGAACACATTTTTCTCCAAAACTATAACAGATGCAAGCTTGTCCTGTTTGGTGGAGATGATATTTAATAAAATAAGTAGAAATCCACTAAAAGTTTTGTTTGGTTATCTTGCAATCCCGAGATAATCGTCTCCATGCTCCAAATCCATTTTAAAGCCATTTTTAAGGCATTTCGCGCATACATGAAATGAACACATTTTTCTCCAAAACTATAACAGATGCAAGCTTGTCCTGTTTGGTGGAGATGATATTTAATAAAATAAGTAGAAATCCACTAAAAGTTTTGTTTGGTTATCTTGCAATCCCGAGATAATCGTCTCCATGCTCCAAATCCATTTTAAAGCCATTTTTAAGGCATTTCGCGCATACATGAAATGAACACATTTTTCTCCAAAACTATAACAGATGCAAGCTTGTCCTGTTTGGTGGAGATGATATTTAATAAAATAAGTAGAAATCCACTAAAAGTTTTGTTTGGTTATCTTGCAATCCCGAGATAATCGTCTCCATGCTCCAAATCCATTTTAAAGCCATTTTTAAGGCATTTCGCGCATACATGAAATGAACACATTTTTCTCCAAAACTATAACAGATGCAAGCTTGTCCTGTTTGGTGGAGATGATATTTAATAAAATAAGTAGAAATCCACTAAAAGTTTTGTTTGGTTATCTTGCAATCCCGAGATAATCGTCTCCATGCTCCAAATCCATTTTAAAGCCATTTTTAAGGCATTTCGCGCATACATGAAATGAACACATTTTTCTCCAAAACTATAACAGATGCAAGCTTGTCCTGTTTGGTGGAGATGATATTTAATAAAATAAGTAGAAATCCACTAAAAGTTTTGTTTGGTTATCTTGCAATCCCGAGATAATCGTCTCCATGCTCCAAATCCATTTTAAAGCCATTTTTAAGGCATTTCGCGCATACATGAAATGAACACATTTTTCTCCAAAACTATAACAGATGCAAGCTTGTCCTGTTTGGTGGAGATGATATTTAATAAAATAAGTAGAAATCCACTAAAAGTTTTGTTTGGTTATCTTGCAATCCGAGATAATCGTCTCCATGCTCCAAATCCATTTTAAAGCCATTTTTAAGGCATTTCGCGCATACATGAAATGAACACATTTTTCTCCAAAACTATAACAGATGCAAGCTTGTCCTGTTTGGTGGAGATGATATTTAATAAAATAAGTAGAAATCCACTAAAAGTTTTGTTTGGTTATCTTGCAATCCCGAGATAATCGTCTCCATGCTCCAAATCCATTTTAAAGCCATTTTTAAGGCATTTCGCGCATACATGAAATGAACACATTTTTCTCCAAAACTATAACAGATGCAAGCTTGTCCTGTTTGGTGGAGATGATATTTAATAAAATAAGTAGAAATCCACTAAAAGTTTTGTTTGGTTATCTTGCAATCCCGAGATAATCGTCTCCATGCTCCAAATCCATTTTAAAGCCATTTTTAAGGCATTTCGCGCATACATGAAATGAACACATTTTTCTCCAAAACTATAACAGATGCAAGCTTGTCCTGTTTGGTGGAGATGATATTTAATAAAATAAGTAGAAATCCACTAAAAGTTTTGTTTGGTTATCTTGCAATCCCGAGATAATCGTCTCCATGCTCCAAATCCATTTTAAAGCCATTTTTAAGGCATTTCGCGCATACATGAAATGAACACATTTTTCTCCAAAACTATAACAGATGCAAGCTTGTCCTGTTTGGTGGAGATGATATTTAATAAAATAAGTAGAAATCCACTAAAAGTTTTGTTTGGTTATCTTGCAATCCCGAGATAATCGTCTCCATGCTCCAAATCCATTTTAAAGCCATTTTTAAGGCATTTCGCGCATACATGAAATGAACACATTTTTCTCCAAAACTATAACAGATGCAAGCTTGTCCTGTTTGGTGGAGATGATATTTAATAAAATAAGTAGAAATCCACTAAAAGTTTTGTTTGGTTATCTTGCAATCCCGAGATAATCGTCTCCATGCTCCAAATCCATTTTAAAGCCATTTTTAAGGCATTTCGCGCATACATGAAATGAACACATTTTTCTCCAAAACTATAACAGATGCAAGCTTGTCCTGTTTGGTGGAGATGATATTTAATAAAATAAGTAGAAATCCACTAAAAGTTTTGTTTGGTTATCTTGCAATCCCGAGATAATCGTCTCCATGCTCCAAATCCATTTTAAAGCCATTTTTAAGGCATTTCGCGCATACATGAAATGAACACATTTTTCTCCAAAACTATAACAGATGCAAGCTTGTCCTGTTTGGTGGAGATGATATTTAATAAAATAAGTAGAAATCCACTAAAAGTTTTGTTTGGTTATCTTGCAATCCCGAGATAATCGTCTCCATGCTCCAAATCCATTTTAAAGCCATTTTTAAGGCATTTCGCGCATACATGAAATGAACACATTTTTCTCCAAAACTATAACAGATGCAAGCTTGTCCTGTTTGGTGGAGATGATATTTAATAAAATAAGTAGAAATCCACTAAAAGTTTTGTTTGGTTATCTTGCAATCCCGAGATAATCGTCTCCATGCTCCAAATCCATTTTAAAGCCATTTTTAAGGCATTTCGCGCATACATGAAATGAACACATTTTTCTCCAAAACTATAACAGATGCAAGCTTGTCCTGTTTGGTGGAGATGATATTTAATAAAATAAGTAGAAATCCACTAAAAGTTTTGTTTGGTTATCTTGCAATCCCGAGATAATCGTCTCCATGCTCCAAATCCATTTTAAAGCCATTTTTAAGGCATTTCGCGCATACATGAAATGAACACATTTTTCTCCAAAACTATAACAGATGCAAGCTTGTCCTGTTTGGTGGAGATGATATTTAATAAAATAAGTAGAAATCCACTAAAAGTTTTGTTTGGTTATCTTGCAATCCCGAGATAATCGTCTCCATGCTCCAAATCCATTTTAAAGCCATTTTTAAGGCATTTCGCGCATACATGAAATGAACACATTTTTCTCCAAAACTATAACAGATGCAAGCTTGTCCTGTTTGGTGGAGATGATATTTAATAAAATAAGTAGAAATCCACTAAAAGTTTTGTTTGGTTATCTTGCAATCCCGAGATAATCGTCTCCATGCTCCAAATCCATTTTAAAGCCATTTTTAAGGCATTTCGCGCATACATGAAATGAACACATTTTTCTCCAAAACTATAACAGATGCAAGCTTGTCCTGTTTGGTGGAGATGATATTTAATAAAATAAGTAGAAATCCACTAAAAGTTTTGTTTGGTTATCTTGCAATCCCGAGATAATCGTCTCCATGCTCCAAATCCATTTTAAAGCCATTTTTAAGGCATTTCGCGCATACATGAAATGAACACATTTTTCTCCAAAACTATAACAGATGCAAGCTTGTCCTGTTTGGTGGAGATGATATTTAATAAAATAAGTAGAAATCCACTAAAAGTTTTGTTTGGTTATCTTGCAATCCCGAGATAATCGTCTCCATGCTCCAAATCCATTTTAAAGCCATTTTTAAGGCATTTCGCGCATACATGAAATGAACACATTTTTCTCCAAAACTATAACAGATGCAAGCTTGTCCTGTTTGGTGGAGATGATATTTAATAAAATAAGTAGAAATCCACTAAAAGTTTTGTTTGGTTATCTTGCAATCCCGAGATAATCGTCTCCATGCTCCAAATCCATTTTAAAGCCATTTTTAAGGCATTTCGCGCATACATGAAATGAACACATTTTTCTCCAAAACTATAACAGATGCAAGCTTGTCCTGTTTGGTGGAGATGATATTTAATAAAATAAGTAGAAATCCACTAAAAGTTTTGTTTGGTTATCTTGCAATCCCGAGATAATCGTCTCCATGCTCCAAATCCATTTTAAAGCCATTTTTAAGGCATTTCGCGCATACATGAAATGAACACATTTTTCTCCAAAACTATAACAGATGCAAGCTTGTCCTGTTTGGTGGAGATGATATTTAATAAAATAAGTAGAAATCCACTAAAAGTTTTGTTTGGTTATCTTGCAATCCCGAGATAATCGTCTCCATGCTCCAAATCCATTTTAAAGCCATTTTTAAGGCATTTCGCGCATACATGAAATGAACACATTTTTCTCCAAAACTATAACAGATGCAAGCTTGTCCTGTTTGGTGGAGATGATATTTAATAAAATAAGTAGAAATCCACTAAAAGTTTTGTTTGGTTATCTTGCAATCCCGAGATAATCGTCTCCATGCTCCAAATCCATTTTAAAGCCATTTTTAAGGCATTTCGCGCATACATGAAATGAACACATTTTTCTCCAAAACTATAACAGATGCAAGCTTGTCCTGTTTGGTGGAGATGATATTTAATAAAATAAGTAGAAATCCACTAAAAGTTTTGTTTGGTTATCTTGCAATCCCGAGATAATCGTCTCCATGCTCCAAATCCATTTTAAAGCCATTTTTAAGGCATTTCGCGCATACATGAAATGAACACATTTTTCTCCAAAACTATAACAGATGCAAGCTTGTCCTGTTTGGTGGAGATGATATTTAATAAAATAAGTAGAAATCCACTAAAAGTTTTGTTTGGTTATCTTGCAATCCCGAGATAATCGTCTCCATGCTCCAAATCCATTTTAAAGCCATTTTTAAGGCATTTCGCGCATACATGAAATGAACACATTTTTCTCCAAAACTATAACAGATGCAAGCTTGTCCTGTTTGGTGGAGATGATATTTAATAAAATAAGTAGAAATCCACTAAAAGTTTTGTTTGGTTATCTTGCAATCCCGAGATAATCGTCTCCATGCTCCAAATCCATTTTAAAGCCATTTTTAAGGCATTTCGCGCATACATGAAATGAACACATTTTTCTCCAAAACTATAACAGATGCAAGCTTGTCCTGTTTGGTGGAGATGATATTTAATAAAATAAGTAGAAATCCACTAAAAGTTTTGTTTGGTTATCTTGCAATCCCGAGATAATCGTCTCCATGCTCCAAATCCATTTTAAAGCCATTTTTAAGGCATTTCGCGCATACATGAAATGAACACATTTTTCTCCAAAACTATAACAGATGCAAGCTTGTCCTGTTTGGTGGAGATGATATTTAATAAAATAAGTAGAAATCCACTAAAAGTTTTGTTTGGTTATCTTGCAATCCCGAGATAATCGTCTCCATGCTCCAAATCCATTTTAAAGCCATTTTTAAGGCATTTCGCGCATACATGAAATGAACACATTTTTCTCCAAAACTATAACAGATGCAAGCTTGTCCTGTTTGGTGGAGATGATATTTAATAAAATAAGTAGAAATCCACTAAAAGTTTTGTTTGGTTATCTTGCAATCCCGAGATAATCGTCTCCATGCTCCAAATCCATTTTAAAGCCATTTTTAAGGCATTTCGCGCATACATGAAATGAACACATTTTTCTCCAAAACTATAACAGATGCAAGCTTGTCCTGTTTGGTGGAGATGATATTTAATAAAATAAGTAGAAATCCACTAAAAGTTTTGTTTGGTTATCTTGCAATCCCGAGATAATCGTCTCCATGCTCCAAATCCATTTTAAAGCCATTTTTAAGGCATTTCGCGCATACAAATTGAAACACATTTTTCTCCAAAACTATAACAGATGCAAGCATTGTCCTGTTTGGTGGAGATGATATTTAATAAAATAAGTAGAAATCCACTAAAAGTTTTGTTTGGTTATCTTGCAATCCCGAGATAATCGTCTCCATGCTCCAAATCCATTTTAAAGCCATTTTTAAGGCATTTCGCGCATACATGAAATGAACACATTTTTCTCCAAAACTATAACAGATGCAAGCTTGTCCTGTTTGGTGGAGATGATATTTAATAAAATAAGTAGAAATCCACTAAAAGTTTTGTTTGGTTATCTTGCAATCCCGAGATAATCGTCTCCATGCTCCAAATCCATTTTAAAGCCATTTTTAAGGCATTTCGCGCATACATGAAATGAACACATTTTTCTCCAAAACTATAACAGATGCAAGCTTGTCCTGTTTGGTGGAGATGATATTTAATAAAATAAGTAGAAATCCACTAAAAGTTTTGTTTGGTTATCTTGCAATCCCGAGATAATCGTCTCCATGCTCCAAATCCATTTTAAAGCCATTTTTAAGGCATTTCGCGCATACATGAAATGAACACATTTTTCTCCAAAACTATAACAGATGCAAGCTTGTCCTGTTTGGTGGAGATGATATTTAATAAAATAAGTAGAAATCCACTAAAAGTTTTGTTTGGTTATCTTGCAATCCCGAGATAATCGTCTCCATGCTCCAAATCCATTTTAAAGCCATTTTTAAGGCATTTCGCGCATACATGAAATGAACACATTTTTCTCCAAAACTATAACAGATGCAAGCTTGTCCTGTTTGGTGGAGATGATATTTAATAAAATAAGTAGAAATCCACTAAAAGTTTTGTTTGGTTATCTTGCAATCCCGAGATAATCGTCTCCATGCTCCAAATCCATTTTAAAGCCATTTTTAAGGCATTTCGCGCATACATGAAATGAACACATTTTTCTCCAAAACTATAACAGATGCAAGCTTGTCCTGTTTGGTGGAGATGATATTTAATAAAATAAGTAGAAATCCACTAAAAGTTTTGTTTGGTTATCTTGCAATCCCGAGATAATCGTCTCCATGCTCCAAATCCATTTTAAAGCCATTTTTAAGGCATTTCGCGCATACATGAAATGAACACATTTTTCTCCAAAACTATAACAGATGCAAGCTTGTCCTGTTTGGTGGAGATGATATTTAATAAAATAAGTAGAAATCCACTAAAAGTTTTGTTTGGTTATCTTGCAATCCCGAGATAATCGTCTCCATGCTCCAAATCCATTTTAAAGCCATTTTTAAGGCATTTCGCGCATACATGAAATGAACACATTTTTCTCCAAAACTATAACAGATGCAAGCTTGTCCTGTTTGGTGGAGATGATATTTAATAAAATAAGTAGAAATCCACTAAAAGTTTTGTTTGGTTATCTTGCAATCCCGAGATAATCGTCTCCATGCTCCAAATCCATTTTAAAGCCATTTTTAAGGCATTTCGCGCATACATGAAATGAACACATTTTTCTCCAAAACTATAACAGATGCAAGCTTGTCCTGTTTGGTGGAGATGATATTTAATAAAATAAGTAGAAATCCACTAAAAGTTTTGTTTGGTTATCTTGCAATCCCGAGATAATCGTCTCCATGCTCCAAATCCATTTTAAAGCCATTTTTAAGGCATTTCGCGCATACATGAAATGAACACATTTTTCTCCAAAACTATAACAGATGCAAGCTTGTCCTGTTTGGTGGAGATGATATTTAATAAAATAAGTAGAAATCCACTAAAAGTTTTGTTTGGTTATCTTGCAATCCCGAGATAATCGTCTCCATGCTCCAAATCCATTTTAAAGCCATTTTTAAGGCATTTCGCGCATACATGAAATGAACACATTTTTCTCCAAAACTATAACAGATGCAAGCTTGTCCTGTTTGGTGGAGATGATATTTAATAAAATAAGTAGAAATCCACTAAAAGTTTTGTTTGGTTATCTTGCAATCCCGAGATAATCGTCTCCATGCTCCAAATCCATTTTAAAGCCATTTTTAAGGCATTTCGCGCATACATGAAATGAACACATTTTTCTCCAAAACTATAACAGATGCAAGCTTGTCCTGTTTGGTGGAGATG
This sequence comes from Anomaloglossus baeobatrachus, assembly GCF_048569485.1. Taxonomy (NCBI): domain Eukaryota; kingdom Metazoa; phylum Chordata; class Amphibia; order Anura; family Aromobatidae; genus Anomaloglossus; species Anomaloglossus baeobatrachus. The sequence goes on along the minus strand of NW_027443682.1, from coordinate 26,480 downwards.
ATATTTAATAAAATAAGTAGAAATCCACTAAAAGTTTTGTTTGGTTATCTTGCAATCCCGAGATAATCGTCTCCATGCTCCAAATCCATTTTAAAGCCATTTTTAAGGCATTTCGCGCATACATGAAATGAACACATTTTTCTCCAAAACTATAACAGATGCAAGCTTGTCCTGTTTGGTGGAGATGATATTTAATAAAATAAGTAGAAATCCACTAAAAGTTTTGTTTGGTTATCTTGCAATCCCGAGATAATCGTCTCCATGCTCCAAATCCATTTTAAAGCCATTTTTAAGGCATTTCGCGCATACATGAAATGAACACATTTTTCTCCAAAACTATAACAGATGCAAGCTTGTCCTGTTTGGTGGAGATGATATTTAATAAAATAAGTAGAAATCCACTAAAAGTTTTGTTTGGTTATCTTGCAATCCCGAGATAATCGTCTCCATGCTCCAAATCCATTTTAAAGCCATTTTTAAGGCATTTCGCGCATACATGAAATGAACACATTTTTCTCCAAAACTATAACAGATGCAAGCTTGTCCTGTTTGGTGGAGATGATATTTAATAAAATAAGTAGAAATCCACTAAAAGTTTTGTTTGGTTATCTTGCAATCCCGAGATAATCGTCTCCATGCTCCAAATCCATTTTAAAGCCATTTTTAAGGCATTTCGCGCATACATGAAATGAACACATTTTTCTCCAAAACTATAACAGATGCAAGCTTGTCCTGTTTGGTGGAGATGATATTTAATAAAATAAGTAGAAATCCACTAAAAGTTTTGTTTGGTTATCTTGCAATCCCGAGATAATCGTCTCCATGCTCCAAATCCATTTTAAAGCCATTTTTAAGGCATTTCGCGCATACATGAAATGAACACATTTTTCTCCAAAACTATAACAGATGCAAGCTTGTCCTGTTTGGTGGAGATGATATTTAATAAAATAAGTAGAAATCCACTAAAAGTTTTGTTTGGTTATCTTGCAATCCCGAGATAATCGTCTCCATGCTCCAAATCCATTTTAAAGCCATTTTTAAGGCATTTCGCGCATACATGAAATGAACACATTTTTCTCCAAAACTATAACAGATGCAAGCTTGTCCTGTTTGGTGGAGATGATATTTAATAAAATAAGTAGAAATCCACTAAAAGTTTTGTTTGGTTATCTTGCAATCCCGAGATAATCGTCTCCATGCTCCAAATCCATTTTAAAGCCATTTTTAAGGCATTTCGCGCATACATGAAATGAACACATTTTTCTCCAAAACTATAACAGATGCAAGCTTGTCCTGTTTGGTGGAGATGATATTTAATAAAATAAGTAGAAATCCACTAAAAGTTTTGTTTGGTTATCTTGCAATCCCGAGATAATCGTCTCCATGCTCCAAATCCATTTTAAAGCCATTTTTAAGGCATTTCGCGCATACATGAAATGAACACATTTTTCTCCAAAACTATAACAGATGCAAGCTTGTCCTGTTTGGTGGAGATGATATTTAATAAAATAAGTAGAAATCCACTAAAAGTTTTGTTTGGTTATCTTGCAATCCCGAGATAATCGTCTCCATGCTCCAAATCCATTTTAAAGCCATTTTTAAGGCATTTCGCGCATACATGAAATGAACACATTTTTCTCCAAAACTATAACAGATGCAAGCTTGTCCTGTTTGGTGGAGATGATATTTAATAAAATAAGTAGAAATCCACTAAAAGTTTTGTTTGGTTATCTTGCAATCCCGAGATAATCGTCTCCATGCTCCAAATCCATTTTAAAGCCATTTTTAAGGCATTTCGCGCATACATGAAATGAACACATTTTTCTCCAAAACTATAACAGATGCAAGCTTGTCCTGTTTGGTGGAGATGATATTTAATAAAATAAGTAGAAATCCACTAAAAGTTTTGTTTGGTTATCTTGCAATCCCGAGATAATCGTCTCCATGCTCCAAATCCATTTTAAAGCCATTTTTAAGGCATTTCGCGCATACATGAAATGAACACATTTTTCTCCAAAACTATAACAGATGCAAGCTTGTCCTGTTTGGTGGAGATGATATTTAATAAAATAAGTAGAAATCCACTAAAAGTTTTGTTTGGTTATCTTGCAATCCCGAGATAATCGTCTCCATGCTCCAAATCCATTTTAAAGCCATTTTTAAGGCATTTCGCGCATACATGAAATGAACACATTTTTCTCCAAAACTATAACAGATGCAAGCTTGTCCTGTTTGGTGGAGATGATATTTAATAAAATAAGTAGAAATCCACTAAAAGTTTTGTTTGGTTATCTTGCAATCCCGAGATAATCGTCTCCATGCTCCAAATCCATTTTAAAGCCATTTTTAAGGCATTTCGCGCATACATGAAATGAACACATTTTTCTCCAAAACTATAACAGATGCAAGCTTGTCCTGTTTGGTGGAGATGATATTTAATAAAATAAGTAGAAATCCACTAAAAGTTTTGTTTGGTTATCTTGCAATCCCGAGATAATCGTCTCCATGCTCCAAATCCATTTTAAAGCCATTTTTAAGGCATTTCGCGCATACATGAAATGAACACATTTTTCTCCAAAACTATAACAGATGCAAGCTTGTCCTGTTTGGTGGAGATGATATTTAATAAAATAAGTAGAAATCCACTAAAAGTTTTGTTTGGTTATCTTGCAATCCCGAGATAATCGTCTCCATGCTCCAAATCCATTTTAAAGCCATTTTTAAGGCATTTCGCGCATACATGAAATGAACACATTTTTCTCCAAAACTATAACAGATGCAAGCTTGTCCTGTTTGGTGGAGATGATATTTAATAAAATAAGTAGAAATCCACTAAAAGTTTTGTTTGGTTATCTTGCAATCCCGAGATAATCGTCTCCATGCTCCAAATCCATTTTAAAGCCATTTTTAAGGCATTTCGCGCATACATGAAATGAACACATTTTTCTCCAAAACTATAACAGATGCAAGCTTGTCCTGTTTGGTGGAGATGATATTTAATAAAATAAGTAGAAATCCACTAAAAGTTTTGTTTGGTTATCTTGCAATCCCGAGATAATCGTCTCCATGCTCCAAATCCATTTTAAAGCCATTTTTAAGGCATTTCGCGCATACATGAAATGAACACATTTTTCTCCAAAACTATAACAGATGCAAGCTTGTCCTGTTTGGTGGAGATGATATTTAATAAAATAAGTAGAAATCCACTAAAAGTTTTGTTTGGTTATCTTGCAATCCCGAGATAATCGTCTCCATGCTCCAAATCCATTTTAAAGCCATTTTTAAGGCATTTCGCGCATACATGAAATGAACACATTTTTCTCCAAAACTATAACAGATGCAAGCTTGTCCTGTTTGGTGGAGATGATATTTAATAAAATAAGTAGAAATCCACTAAAAGTTTTGTTTGGTTATCTTGCAATCCCGAGATAATCGTCTCCATGCTCCAAATCCATTTTAAAGCCATTTTTAAGGCATTTCGCGCATACATGAAATGAACACATTTTTCTCCAAAACTATAACAGATGCAAGCTTGTCCTGTTTGGTGGAGATGATATTTAATAAAATAAGTAGAAATCCACTAAAAGTTTTGTTTGGTTATCTTGCAATCCCGAGATAATCGTCTCCATGCTCCAAATCCATTTTAAAGCCATTTTTAAGGCATTTCGCGCATACATGAAATGAACACATTTTTCTCCAAAACTATAACAGATGCAAGCTTGTCCTGTTTGGTGGAGATGATATTTAATAAAATAAGTAGAAATCCACTAAAAGTTTTGTTTGGTTATCTTGCAATCCCGAGATAATCGTCTCCATGCTCCAAATCCATTTTAAAGCCATTTTTAAGGCATTTCGCGCATACATGAAATGAACACATTTTTCTCCAAAACTATAACAGATGCAAGCTTGTCCTGTTTGGTGGAGATGATATTTAATAAAATAAGTAGAAATCCACTAAAAGTTTTGTTTGGTTATCTTGCAATCCCGAGATAATCGTCTCCATGCTCCAAATCCATTTTAAAGCCATTTTTAAGGCATTTCGCGCATACATGAAATGAACACATTTTTCTCCAAAACTATAACAGATGCAAGCTTGTCCTGTTTGGTGGAGATGATATTTAATAAAATAAGTAGAAATCCACTAAAAGTTTTGTTTGGTTATCTTGCAATCCCGAGATAATCGTCTCCATGCTCCAAATCCATTTTAAAGCCATTTTTAAGGCATTTCGCGCATACATGAAATGAACACATTTTTCTCCAAAACTATAACAGATGCAAGCTTGTCCTGTTTGGTGGAGATGATATTTAATAAAATAAGTAGAAATCCACTAAAAGTTTTGTTTGGTTATCTTGCAATCCCGAGATAATCGTCTCCATGCTCCAAATCCATTTTAAAGCCATTTTTAAGGCATTTCGCGCATACATGAAATGAACACATTTTTCTCCAAAACTATAACAGATGCAAGCTTGTCCTGTTTGGTGGAGATGATATTTAATAAAATAAGTAGAAATCCACTAAAAGTTTTGTTTGGTTATCTTGCAATCCCGAGATAATCGTCTCCATGCTCCAAATCCATTTTAAAGCCATTTTTAAGGCATTTCGCGCATACATGAAATGAACACATTTTTCTCCAAAACTATAACAGATGCAAGCTTGTCCTGTTTGGTGGAGATGATATTTAATAAAATAAGTAGAAATCCACTAAAAGTTTTGTTTGGTTATCTTGCAATCCCGAGATAATCGTCTCCATGCTCCAAATCCATTTTAAAGCCATTTTTAAGGCATTTCGCGCATACATGAAATGAACACATTTTTCTCCAAAACTATAACAGATGCAAGCTTGTCCTGTTTGGTGGAGATGATATTTAATAAAATAAGTAGAAATCCACTAAAAGTTTTGTTTGGTTATCTTGCAATCCCGAGATAATCGTCTCCATGCTCCAAATCCATTTTAAAGCCATTTTTAAGGCATTTCGCGCATACATGAAATGAACACATTTTTCTCCAAAACTATAACAGATGCAAGCTTGTCCTGTTTGGTGGAGATGATATTTAATAAAATAAGTAGAAATCCACTAAAAGTTTTGTTTGGTTATCTTGCAATCCCGAGATAATCGTCTCCATGCTCCAAATCCATTTTAAAGCCATTTTTAAGGCATTTCGCGCATACATGAAATGAACACATTTTTCTCCAAAACTATAACAGATGCAAGCTTGTCCTGTTTGGTGGAGATGATATTTAATAAAATAAGTAGAAATCCACTAAAAGTTTTGTTTGGTTATCTTGCAATCCCGAGATAATCGTCTCCATGCTCCAAATCCATTTTAAAGCCATTTTTAAGGCATTTCGCGCATACATGAAATGAACACATTTTTCTCCAAAACTATAACAGATGCAAGCTTGTCCTGTTTGGTGGAGATGATATTTAATAAAATAAGTAGAAATCCACTAAAAGTTTTGTTTGGTTATCTTGCAATCCCGAGATAATCGTCTCCATGCTCCAAATCCATTTTAAAGCCATTTTTAAGGCATTTCGCGCATACATGAAATGAACACATTTTTCTCCAAAACTATAACAGATGCAAGCTTGTCCTGTTTGGTGGAGATGATATTTAATAAAATAAGTAGAAATCCACTAAAAGTTTTGTTTGGTTATCTTGCAATCCCGAGATAATCGTCTCCATGCTCCAAATCCATTTTAAAGCCATTTTTAAGGCATTTCGCGCATACATGAAATGAACACATTTTTCTCCAAAACTATAACAGATGCAAGCTTGTCCTGTTTGGTGGAGATGATATTTAATAAAATAAGTAGAAATCCACTAAAAGTTTTGTTTGGTTATCTTGCAATCCCGAGATAATCGTCTCCATGCTCCAAATCCATTTTAAAGCCATTTTTAAGGCATTTCGCGCATACATGAAATGAACACATTTTTCTCCAAAACTATAACAGATGCAAGCTTGTCCTGTTTGGTGGAGATGATATTTAATAAAATAAGTAGAAATCCACTAAAAGTTTTGTTTGGTTATCTTGCAATCCCGAGATAATCGTCTCCATGCTCCAAATCCATTTTAAAGCCATTTTTAAGGCATTTCGCGCATACATGAAATGAACACATTTTTCTCCAAAACTATAACAGATGCAAGCTTGTCCTGTTTGGTGGAGATGATATTTAATAAAATAAGTAGAAATCCACTAAAAGTTTTGTTTGGTTATCTTGCAATCCCGAGATAATCGTCTCCATGCTCCAAATCCATTTTAAAGCCATTTTTAAGGCATTTCGCGCATACATGAAATGAACACATTTTTCTCCAAAACTATAACAGATGCAAGCTTGTCCTGTTTGGTGGAGATGATATTTAATAAAATAAGTAGAAATCCACTAAAAGTTTTGTTTGGTTATCTTGCAATCCCGAGATAATCGTCTCCATGCTCCAAATCCATTTTAAAGCCATTTTTAAGGCATTTCGCGCATACATGAAATGAACACATTTTTCTCCAAAACTATAACAGATGCAAGCTTGTCCTGTTTGGTGGAGATGATATTTAATAAAATAAGTAGAAATCCACTAAAAGTTTTGTTTGGTTATCTTGCAATCCCGAGATAATCGTCTCCATGCTCCAAATCCATTTTAAAGCCATTTTTAAGGCATTTCGCGCATACATGAAATGAACACATTTTTCTCCAAAACTATAACAGATGCAAGCTTGTCCTGTTTGGTGGAGATGATATTTAATAAAATAAGTAGAAATCCACTAAAAGTTTTGTTTGGTTATCTTGCAATCCCGAGATAATCGTCTCCATGCTCCAAATCCATTTTAAAGCCATTTTTAAGGCATTTCGCGCATACATGAAATGAACACATTTTTCTCCAAAACTATAACAGATGCAAGCTTGTCCTGTTTGGTGGAGATGATATTTAATAAAATAAGTAGAAATCCACTAAAAGTTTTGTTTGGTTATCTTGCAATCCCGAGATAATCGTCTCCATGCTCCAAATCCATTTTAAAGCCATTTTTAAGGCATTTCGCGCATACATGAAATGAACACATTTTTCTCCAAAACTATAACAGATGCAAGCTTGTCCTGTTTGGTGGAGATGATATTTAATAAAATAAGTAGAAATCCACTAAAAGTTTTGTTTGGTTATCTTGCAATCCCGAGATAATCGTCTCCATGCTCCAAATCCATTTTAAAGCCATTTTTAAGGCATTTCGCGCATACATGAAATGAACACATTTTTCTCCAAAACTATAACAGATGCAAGCTTGTCCTGTTTGGTGGAGATGATATTTAATAAAATAAGTAGAAATCCACTAAAAGTTTTGTTTGGTTATCTTGCAATCCCGAGATAATCGTCTCCATGCTCCAAATCCATTTTAAAGCCATTTTTAAGGCATTTCGCGCATACATGAAATGAACACATTTTTCTCCAAAACTATAACAGATGCAAGCTTGTCCTGTTTGGTGGAGATGATATTTAATAAAATAAGTAGAAATCCACTAAAAGTTTTGTTTGGTTATCTTGCAATCCCGAGATAATCGTCTCCATGCTCCAAATCCATTTTAAAGCCATTTTTAAGGCATTTCGCGCATACATGAAATGAACACATTTTTCTCCAAAACTATAACAGATGCAAGCTTGTCCTGTTTGGTGGAGATGATATTTAATAAAATAAGTAGAAATCCACTAAAAGTTTTGTTTGGTTATCTTGCAATCCCGAGATAATCGTCTCCATGCTCCAAATCCATTTTAAAGCCATTTTTAAGGCATTTCGCGCATACATGAAATGAACACATTTTTCTCCAAAACTATAACAGATGCAAGCTTGTCCTGTTTGGTGGAGATGATATTTAATAAAATAAGTAGAAATCCACTAAAAGTTTTGTTTGGTTATCTTGCAATCCCGAGATAATCGTCTCCATGCTCCAAATCCATTTTAAAGCCATTTTTAAGGCATTTCGCGCATACATGAAATGAACACATTTTTCTCCAAAACTATAACAGATGCAAGCTTGTCCTGTTTGGTGGAGATGATATTTAATAAAATAAGTAGAAATCCACTAAAAGTTTTGTTTGGTTATCTTGCAATCCCGAGATAATCGTCTCCATGCTCCAAATCCATTTTAAAGCCATTTTTAAGGCATTTCGCGCATACATGAAATGAACACATTTTTCTCCAAAACTATAACAGATGCAAGCTTGTCCTGTTTGGTGGAGATGATATTTAATAAAATAAGTAGAAATCCACTAAAAGTTTTGTTTGGTTATCTTGCAATCCCGAGATAATCGTCTCCATGCTCCAAATCCATTTTAAAGCCATTTTTAAGGCATTTCGCGCATACATGAAATGAACACATTTTTCTCCAAAACTATAACAGATGCAAGCTTGTCCTGTTTGGTGGAGATGATATTTAATAAAATAAGTAGAAATCCACTAAAAGTTTTGTTTGGTTATCTTGCAATCCCGAGATAATCGTCTCCATGCTCCAAATCCATTTTAAAGCCATTTTTAAGGCATTTCGCGCATACATGAAATGAACACATTTTTCTCCAAAACTATAACAGATGCAAGCTTGTCCTGTTTGGTGGAGATGATATTTAATAAAATAAGTAGAAATCCACTAAAAGTTTTGTTTGGTTATCTTGCAATCCCGAGATAATCGTCTCCATGCTCCAAATCCATTTTAAAGCCATTTTTAAGGCATTTCGCGCATACATGAAATGAACACATTTTTCTCCAAAACTATAACAGATGCAAGCTTGTCCTGTTTGGTGGAGATGATATTTAATAAAATAAGTAGAAATCCACTAAAAGTTTTGTTTGGTTATCTTGCAATCCCGAGATAATCGTCTCCATGCTCCAAATCCATTTTAAAGCCATTTTTAAGGCATTTCGCGCATACATGAAATGAACACATTTTTCTCCAAAACTATAACAGATGCAAGCTTGTCCTGTTTGGTGGAGATGATATTTAATAAAATAAGTAGAAATCCACTAAAAGTTTTGTTTGGTTATCTTGCAATCCCGAGATAATCGTCTCCATGCTCCAAATCCATTTTAAAGCCATTTTTAAGGCATTTCGCGCATACATGAAATGAACACATTTTTCTCCAAAACTATAACAGATGCAAGCTTGTCCTGTTTGGTGGAGATGATATTTAATAAAATAAGTAGAAATCCACTAAAAGTTTTGTTTGGTTATCTTGCAATCCCGAGATAATCGTCTCCATGCTCCAAATCCATTTTAAAGCCATTTTTAAGGCATTTCGCGCATACATGAAATGAACACATTTTTCTCCAAAACTATAACAGATGCAAGCTTGTCCTGTTTGGTGGAGATGATATTTAATAAAATAAGTAGAAATCCACTAAAAGTTTTGTTTGGTTATCTTGCAATCCCGAGATAATCGTCTCCATGCTCCAAATCCATTTTAAAGCCATTTTTAAGGCATTTCGCGCATACATGAAATGAACACATTTTTCTCCAAAACTATAACAGATGCAAGCTTGTCCTGTTTGGTGGAGATGATATTTAATAAAATAAGTAGAAATCCACTAAAAGTTTTGTTTGGTTATCTTGCAATCCCGAGATAATCGTCTCCATGCTCCAAATCCATTTTAAAGCCATTTTTAAGGCATTTCGCGCATACATGAAATGAACACATTTTTCTCCAAAACTATAACAGATGCAAGCTTGTCCTGTTTGGTGGAGATGATATTTAATAAAATAAGTAGAAATCCACTAAAAGTTTTGTTTGGTTATCTTGCAATCCCGAGATAATCGTCTCCATGCTCCAAATCCATTTTAAAGCCATTTTTAAGGCATTTCGCGCATACATGAAATGAACACATTTTTCTCCAAAACTATAACAGATGCAAGCTTGTCCTGTTTGGTGGAGATGATATTTAATAAAATAAGTAGAAATCCACTAAAAGTTTTGTTTGGTTATCTTGCAATCCCGAGATAATCGTCTCCATGCTCCAAATCCATTTTAAAGCCATTTTTAAGGCATTTCGCGCATACATGAAATGAACACATTTTTCTCCAAAACTATAACAGATGCAAGCTTGTCCTGTTTGGTGGAGATGATATTTAATAAAATAAGTAGAAATCCACTAAAAGTTTTGTTTGGTTATCTTGCAATCCCGAGATAATCGTCTCCATGCTCCAAATCCATTTTAAAGCCATTTTTAAGGCATTTCGCGCATACATGAAATGAACACATTTTTCTCCAAAACTATAACAGATGCAAGCTTGTCCTGTTTGGTGGAGATGATATTTAATAAAATAAGTAGAAATCCACTAAAAGTTTTGTTTGGTTATCTTGCAATCCCGAGATAATCGTCTCCATGCTCCAAATCCATTTTAAAGCCATTTTTAAGGCATTTCGCGCATACATGAAATGAACACATTTTTCTCCAAAACTATAACAGATGCAAGCTTGTCCTGTTTGGTGGAGATGATATTTAATAAAATAAGTAGAAATCCACTAAAAGTTTTGTTTGGTTATCTTGCAATCCCGAGATAATCGTCTCCATGCTCCAAATCCATTTTAAAGCCATTTTTAAGGCATTTCGCGCATACATGAAATGAACACATTTTTCTCCAAAACTATAACAGATGCAAGCTTGTCCTGTTTGGTGGAGATGATATTTAATAAAATAAGTAGAAATCCACTAAAAGTTTTGTTTGGTTATCTTGCAATCCCGAGATAATCGTCTCCATGCTCCAAATCCATTTTAAAGCCATTTTTAAGGCATTTCGCGCATACATGAAATGAACACATTTTTCTCCAAAACTATAACAGATGCAAGCTTGTCCTGTTTGGTGGAGATGATATTTAATAAAATAAGTAGAAATCCACTAAAAGTTTTGTTTGGTTATCTTGCAATCCCGAGATAATCGTCTCCATGCTCCAAATCCATTTTAAAGCCATTTTTAAGGCATTTCGCGCATACATGAAATGAACACATTTTTCTCCAAAACTATAACAGATGCAAGCTTGTCCTGTTTGGTGGAGATGATATTTAATAAAATAAGTAGAAATCCACTAAAAGTTTTGTTTGGTTATCTTGCAATCCCGAGATAATCGTCTCCATGCTCCAAATCCATTTTAAAGCCATTTTTAAGGCATTTCGCGCATACATGAAATGAACACATTTTTCTCCAAAACTATAACAGATGCAAGCTTGTCCTGTTTGGTGGAGATGATATTTAATAAAATAAGTAGAAATCCACTAAAAGTTTTGTTTGGTTATCTTGCAATCCCGAGATAATCGTCTCCATGCTCCAAATCCATTTTAAAGCCATTTTTAAGGCATTTCGCGCATACATGAAATGAACACATTTTTCTCCAAAACTATAACAGATGCAAGCTTGTCCTGTTTGGTGGAGATGATATTTAATAAAATAAGTAGAAATCCACTAAAAGTTTTGTTTGGTTATCTTGCAATCCCGAGATAATCGTCTCCATGCTCCAAATCCATTTTAAAGCCATTTTTAAGGCATTTCGCGCATACATGAAATGAACACATTTTTCTCCAAAACTATAACAGATGCAAGCTTGTCCTGTTTGGTGGAGATGATATTTAATAAAATAAGTAGAAATCCACTAAAAGTTTTGTTTGGTTATCTTGCAATCCCGAGATAATCGTCTCCATGCTCCAAATCCATTTTAAAGCCATTTTTAAGGCATTTCGCGCATACATGAAATGAACACATTTTTCTCCAAAACTATAACAGATGCAAGCTTGTCCTGTTTGGTGGAGATGATATTTAATAAAATAAGTAGAAATCCACTAAAAGTTTTGTTTGGTTATCTTGCAATCCCGAGATAATCGTCTCCATGCTCCAAATCCATTTTAAAGCCATTTTTAAGGCATTTCGCGCATACATGAAATGAACACATTTTTCTCCAAAACTATAACAGATGCAAGCTTGTCCTGTTTGGTGGAGATGATATTTAATAAAATAAGTAGAAATCCACTAAAAGTTTTGTTTGGTTATCTTGCAATCCCGAGATAATCGTCTCCATGCTCCAAATCCATTTTAAAGCCATTTTTAAGGCATTTCGCGCATACATGAAATGAACACATTTTTCTCCAAAACTATAACAGATGCAAGCTTGTCCTGTTTGGTGGAGATGATATTTAATAAAATAAGTAGAAATCCACTAAAAGTTTTGTTTGGTTATCTTGCAATCCCGAGATAATCGTCTCCATGCTCCAAATCCATTTTAAAGCCATTTTTAAGGCATTTCGCGCATACATGAAATGAACACATTTTTCTCCAAAACTATAACAGATGCAAGCTTGTCCTGTTTGGTGGAGATGATATTTAATAAAATAAGTAGAAATCCTCTAAAAGTTTTGTTTGGTTATCTTGCAATCCCAAGATAATCGTCTCCATGCTCCAAATCCATTTTAAAGCCATTTTTAAGGCATTTCGCGCATACATGAAATGAACACATTTTTCTCCAAAACTATAACAGATGCAAGCTTGTCCTGTTTGGTGGAGATGATATTTAATAAAATAAGTAGAAATCCACTAAAAGTTTTGTTTGGTTATCTTGCAATCCCGAGATAATCGTCTCCATGCTCCAAATCCATTTTAAAGCCATTTTTAAGGCATTTCGCGCATACATGAAATGAACACATTTTTCTCCAAAACTATAACAGATGCAAGCTTGTCCTGTTTGGTGGAGATGATATTTAATAAAATAAGTAGAAATCCACTAAAAGTTTTGTTTGGTTATCTTGCAATCCCGAGATAATCGTCTCCATGCTCCAAATCCATTTTAAAGCCATTTTTAAGGCATTTCGCGCATACATGAAATGAACACATTTTTCTCCAAAACTATAACAGATGCAAGCTTGTCCTGTTTGGTGGAGATGATATTTAATAAAATAAGTAGAAATCCACTAAAAGTTTTGTTTGGTTATCTTGCAATCCCGAGATAATCGTCTCCATGCTCCAAATCCATTTTAAAGCCATTTTTAAGGCATTTCGCGCATACATGAAATGAACACATTTTTCTCCAAAACTATAACAGATGCAAGCTTGTCCTGTTTGGTGGAGATGATATTTAATAAAATAAGTAGAAATCCACTAAAAGTTTTGTTTGGTTATCTTGCAATCCCGAGATAATCGTCTCCATGCTCCAAATCCATTTTAAAGCCATTTTTAAGGCATTTCGCGCATACATGAAATGAACACATTTTTCTCCAAAACTATAACAGATGCAAGCTTGTCCTGTTTGGTGGAGATGATATTTAATAAAATAAGTAGAAATCCACTAAAAGTTTTGTTTGGTTATCTTGCAATCCCGAGATAATCGTCTCCATGCTCCAAATCCATTTTAAAGCCATTTTTAAGGCATTTCGCGCATACATGAAATGAACACATTTTTCTCCAAAACTATAACAGATGCAAGCTTGTCCTGTTTGGTGGAGATGATATTTAATAAAATAAGTAGAAATCCACTAAAAGTTTTGTTTGGTTATCTTGCAATCCCGAGATAATCGTCTCCATGCTCCAAATCCATTTTAAAGCCATTTTTAAGGCATTTCGCGCATACATGAAATGAACACATTTTTCTCCAAAACTATAACAGATGCAAGCTTGTCCTGTTTGGTGGAGATGATATTTAATAAAATAAGTAGAAATCCACTAAAAGTTTTGTTTGGTTATCTTGCAATCCCGAGATAATCGTCTCCATGCTCCAAATCCATTTTAAAGCCATTTTTAAGGCATTTCGCGCATACATGAAATGAACACATTTTTCTCCAAAACTATAACAGATGCAAGCTTGTCCTGTTTGGTGGAGATGATATTTAATAAAATAAGTAGAAATCCACTAAAAGTTTTGTTTGGTTATCTTGCAATCCCGAGATAATCGTCTCCATGCTCCAAATCCATTTTAAAGCCATTTTTAAGGCATTTCGCGCATACATGAAATGAACACATTTTTCTCCAAAACTATAACAGATGCAAGCTTGTCCTGTTTGGTGGAGATGATATTTAATAAAATAAGTAGAAATCCACTAAAAGTTTTGTTTGGTTATCTTGCAATCCCGAGATAATCGTCTCCATGCTCCAAATCCATTTTAAAGCCATTTTTAAGGCATTTCGCGCATACATGAAATGAACACATTTTTCTCCAAAACTATAACAGATGCAAGCTTGTCCTGTTTGGTGGAGATGATATTTAATAAAATAAGTAGAAATCCACTAAAAGTTTTGTTTGGTTATCTTGCAATCCCGAGATAATCGTCTCCATGCTCCAAATCCATTTTAAAGCCATTTTTAAGGCATTTCGCGCATACATGAAATGAACACATTTTTCTCCAAAACTATAACAGATGCAAGCTTGTCCTGTTTGGTGGAGATGATATTTAATAAAATAAGTAGAAATCCACTAAAAGTTTTGTTTGGTTATCTTGCAATCCCGAGATAATCGTCTCCATGCTCCAAATCCATTTTAAAGCCATTTTTAAGGCATTTCGCGCATACATGAAATGAACACATTTTTCTCCAAAACTATAACAGATGCAAGCTTGTCCTGTTTGGTGGAGATGATATTTAATAAAATAAGTAGAAATCCACTAAAAGTTTTGTTTGGTTATCTTGCAATCCCGAGATAATCGTCTCCATGCTCCAAATCCATTTTAAAGCCATTTTTAAGGCATTTCGCGCATACATGAAATGAACACATTTTTCTCCAAAACTATAACAGATGCAAGCTTGTCCTGTTTGGTGGAGATGATATTTAATAAAATAAGTAGAAATCCACTAAAAGTTTTGTTTGGTTATCTTGCAATCCCGAGATAATCGTCTCCATGCTCCAAATCCATTTTAAAGCCATTTTTAAGGCATTTCGCGCATACATGAAATGAACACATTTTTCTCCAAAACTATAACAGATGCAAGCTTGTCCTGTTTGGTGGAGATGATATTTAATAAAATAAGTAGAAATCCACTAAAAGTTTTGTTTGGTTATCTTGCAATCCCGAGATAATCGTCTCCATGCTCCAAATCCATTTTAAAGCCATTTTTAAGGCATTTCGCGCATACATGAAATGAACACATTTTTCTCCAAAACTATAACAGATGCAAGCTTGTCCTGTTTGGTGGAGATGATATTTAATAAAATAAGTAGAAATCCACTAAAAGTTTTGTTTGGTTATCTTGCAATCCCGAGATAATCGTCTCCATGCTCCAAATCCATTTTAAAGCCATTTTTAAGGCATTTCGCGCATACATGAAATGAACACATTTTTCTCCAAAACTATAACAGATGCAAGCTTGTCCTGTTTGGTGGAGATGATATTTAATAAAATAAGTAGAAATCCACTAAAAGTTTTGTTTGGTTATCTTGCAATCCCGAGATAATCGTCTCCATGCTCCAAATCCATTTTAAAGCCATTTTTAAGGCATTTCGCGCATACATGAAATGAACACATTTTTCTCCAAAACTATAACAGATGCAAGCTTGTCCTGTTTGGTGGAGATGATATTTAATAAAATAAGTAGAAATCCACTAAAAGTTTTGTTTGGTTATCTTGCAATCCCGAGATAATCGTCTCCATGCTCCAAATCCATTTTAAAGCCATTTTTAAGGCATTTCGCGCATACATGAAATGAACACATTTTTCTCCAAAACTATAACAGATGCAAGCTTGTCCTGTTTGGTGGAGATGATATTTAATAAAATAAGTAGAAATCCACTAAAAGTTTTGTTTGGTTATCTTGCAATCCCGAGATAATCGTCTCCATGCTCCAAATCCATTTTAAAGCCATTTTTAAGGCATTTCGCGCATACATGAAATGAACACATTTTTCTCCAAAACTATAACAGATGCAAGCTTGTCCTGTTTGGTGGAGATGATATTTAATAAAATAAGTAGAAATCCACTAAAAGTTTTGTTTGGTTATCTTGCAATCCCGAGATAATCGTCTCCATGCTCCAAATCCATTTTAAAGCCATTTTTAAGGCATTTCGCGCATACATGAAATGAACACATTTTTCTCCAAAACTATAACAGATGCAAGCTTGTCCTGTTTGGTGGAGATGATATTTAATAAAATAAGTAGAAATCCACTAAAAGTTTTGTTTGGTTATCTTGCAATCCCGAGATAATCGTCTCCATGCTCCAAATCCATTTTAAAGCCATTTTTAAGGCATTTCGCGCATACATGAAATGAACACATTTTTCTCCAAAACTATAACAGATGCAAGCTTGTCCTGTTTGGTGGAGATGATATTTAATAAAATAAGTAGAAATCCACTAAAAGTTTTGTTTGGTTATCTTGCAATCCCGAGATAATCGTCTCCATGCTCCAAATCCATTTTAAAGCCATTTTTAAGGCATTTCGCGCATACATGAAATGAACACATTTTTCTCCAAAACTATAACAGATGCAAGCTTGTCCTGTTTGGTGGAGATGATATTTAATAAAATAAGTAGAAATCCACTAAAAGTTTTGTTTGGTTATCTTGCAATCCCGAGATAATCGTCTCCATGCTCCAAATCCATTTTAAAGCCATTTTTAAGGCATTTCGCGCATACATGAAATGAACACATTTTTCTCCAAAACTATAACAGATGCAAGCTTGTCCTGTTTGGTGGAGATGATATTTAATAAAATAAGTAGAAATCCACTAAAAGTTTTGTTTGGTTATCTTGCAATCCCGAGATAATCGTCTCCATGCTCCAAATCCATTTTAAAGCCATTTTTAAGGCATTTCGCGCATACATGAAATGAACACATTTTTCTCCAAAACTATAACAGATGCAAGCTTGTCCTGTTTGGTGGAGATGATATTTAATAAAATAAGTAGAAATCCACTAAAAGTTTTGTTTGGTTATCTTGCAATCCCGAGATAATCGTCTCCATGCTCCAAATCCATTTTAAAGCCATTTTTAAGGCATTTCGCGCATACATGAAATGAACACATTTTTCTCCAAAACTATAACAGATGCAAGCTTGTCCTGTTTGGTGGAGATGATATTTAATAAAATAAGTAGAAATCCACTAAAAGTTTTGTTTGGTTATCTTGCAATCCCGAGATAATCGTCTCCATGCTCCAAATCCATTTTAAAGCCATTTTTAAGGCATTTCGCGCATACATGAAATGAACACATTTTTCTCCAAAACTATAACAGATGCAAGCTTGTCCTGTTTGGTGGAGATGATATTTAATAAAATAAGTAGAAATCCACTAAAAGTTTTGTTTGGTTATCTTGCAATCCCGAGATAATCGTCTCCATGCTCCAAATCCATTTTAAAGCCATTTTTAAGGCATTTCGCGCATACATGAAATGAACACATTTTTCTCCAAAACTATAACAGATGCAAGCTTGTCCTGTTTGGTGGAGATGATATTTAATAAAATAAGTAGAAATCCACTAAAAGTTTTGTTTGGTTATCTTGCAATCCCGAGATAATCGTCTCCATGCTCCAAATCCATTTTAAAGCCATTTTTAAGGCATTTCGCGCATACATGAAATGAACACATTTTTCTCCAAAACTATAACAGATGCAAGCTTGTCCTGTTTGGTGGAGATGATATTTAATAAAATAAGTAGAAATCCACTAAAAGTTTTGTTTGGTTATCTTGCAATCCCGAGATAATCGTCTCCATGCTCCAAATCCATTTTAAAGCCATTTTTAAGGCATTTCGCGCATACATGAAATGAACACATTTTTCTCCAAAACTATAACAGATGCAAGCTTGTCCTGTTTGGTGGAGATGATATTTAATAAAATAAGTAGAAATCCACTAAAAGTTTTGTTTGGTTATCTTGCAATCCCGAGATAATCGTCTCCATGCTCCAAATCCATTTTAAAGCCATTTTTAAGGCATTTCGCGCATACATGAAATGAACACATTTTTCTCCAAAACTATAACAGATGCAAGCTTGTCCTGTTTGGTGGAGATGATATTTAATAAAATAAGTAGAAATCCACTAAAAGTTTTGTTTGGTTATCTTGCAATCCCGAGATAATCGTCTCCATGCTCCAAATCCATTTTAAAGCCATTTTTAAGGCATTTCGCGCATACATGAAATGAACACATTTTTCTCCAAAACTATAACAGATGCAAGCTTGTCCTGTTTGGTGGAGATGATATTTAATAAAATAAGTAGAAATCCACTAAAAGTTTTGTTTGGTTATCTTGCAATCCCGAGATAATCGTCTCCATGCTCCAAATCCATTTTAAAGCCATTTTTAAGGCATTTCGCGCATACATGAAATGAACACATTTTTCTCCAAAACTATAACAGATGCAAGCTTGTCCTGTTTGGTGGAGATGATATTTAATAAAATAAGTAGAAATCCACTAAAAGTTTTGTTTGGTTATCTTGCAATCCCGAGATAATCGTCTCCATGCTCCAAATCCATTTTAAAGCCATTTTTAAGGCATTTCGCGCATACATGAAATGAACACATTTTTCTCCAAAACTATAACAGATGCAAGCTTGTCCTGTTTGGTGGAGATGATATTTAATAAAATAAGTAGAAATCCACTAAAAGTTTTGTTTGGTTATCTTGCAATCCCGAGATAATCGTCTCCATGCTCCAAATCCATTTTAAAGCCATTTTTAAGGCATTTCGCGCATACATGAAATGAACACATTTTTCTCCAAAACTATAACAGATGCAAGCTTGTCCTGTTTGGTGGAGATGATATTTAATAAAATAAGTAGAAATCCACTAAAAGTTTTGTTTGGTTATCTTGCAATCCCGAGATAATCGTCTCCATGCTCCAAATCCATTTTAAAGCCATTTTTAAGGCATTTCGCGCATACATGAAATGAACACATTTTTCTCCAAAACTATAACAGATGCAAGCTTGTCCTGTTTGGTGGAGATGATATTTAATAAAATAAGTAGAAATCCACTAAAAGTTTTGTTTGGTTATCTTGCAATCCCGAGATAATCGTCTCCATGCTCCAAATCCATTTTAAAGCCATTTTTAAGGCATTTCGCGCATACATGAAATGAACACATTTTTCTCCAAAACTATAACAGATGCAAGCTTGTCCTGTTTGGTGGAGATGATATTTAATAAAATAAGTAGAAATCCACTAAAAGTTTTGTTTGGTTATCTTGCAATCCCGAGATAATCGTCTCCATGCTCCAAATCCATTTTAAAGCCATTTTTAAGGCATTTCGCGCATACATGAAATGAACACATTTTTCTCCAAAACTATAACAGATGCAAGCTTGTCCTGTTTGGTGGAGATGATATTTAATAAAATAAGTAGAAATCCACTAAAAGTTTTGTTTGGTTATCTTGCAATCCCGAGATAATCGTCTCCATGCTCCAAATCCATTTTAAAGCCATTTTTAAGGCATTTCGCGCATACATGAAATGAACACATTTTTCTCCAAAACTATAACAGATGCAAGCTTGTCCTGTTTGGTGGAGATGATATTTAATAAAATAAGTAGAAATCCACTAAAAGTTTTGTTTGGTTATCTTGCAATCCCGAGATAATCGTCTCCATGCTCCAAATCCATTTTAAAGCCATTTTTAAGGCATTTCGCGCATACATGAAATGAACACATTTTTCTCCAAAACTATAACAGATGCAAGCTTGTCCTGTTTGGTGGAGATGATATTTAATAAAATAAGTAGAAATCCACTAAAAGTTTTGTTTGGTTATCTTGCAATCCCGAGATAATCGTCTCCATGCTCCAAATCCATTTTAAAGCCATTTTTAAGGCATTTCGCGCATACATGAAATGAACACATTTTTCTCCAAAACTATAACAGATGCAAGCTTGTCCTGTTTGGTGGAGATGATATTTAATAAAATAAGTAGAAATCCACTAAAAGTTTTGTTTGGTTATCTTGCAATCCCGAGATAATCGTCTCCATGCTCCAAATCCATTTTAAAGCCATTTTTAAGGCATTTCGCGCATACATGAAATGAACACATTTTTCTCCAAAACTATAACAGATGCAAGCTTGTCCTGTTTGGTGGAGATGATATTTAATAAAATAAGTAGAAATCCACTAAAAGTTTTGTTTGGTTATCTTGCAATCCCGAGATAATCGTCTCCATGCTCCAAATCCATTTTAAAGCCATTTTTAAGGCATTTCGCGCATACATGAAATGAACACATTTTTCTCCAAAACTATAACAGATGCAAGCTTGTCCTGTTTGGTGGAGATGATATTTAATAAAATAAGTAGAAATCCACTAAAAGTTTTGTTTGGTTATCTTGCAATCCCGAGATAATCGTCTCCATGCTCCAAATCCATTTTAAAGCCATTTTTAAGGCATTTCGCGCATACATGAAATGAACACATTTTTCTCCAAAACTATAACAGATGCAAGCTTGTCCTGTTTGGTGGAGATGATATTTAATAAAATAAGTAGAAATCCACTAAAAGTTTTGTTTGGTTATCTTGCAATCCCGAGATAATCGTCTCCATGCTCCAAATCCATTTTAAAGCCATTTTTAAGGCATTTCGCGCATACATGAAATGAACACATTTTTCTCCAAAACTATAACAGATGCAAGCTTGTCCTGTTTGGTGGAGATGATATTTAATAAAATAAGTAGAAATCCACTAAAAGTTTTGTTTGGTTATCTTGCAATCCCGAGATAATCGTCTCCATGCTCCAAATCCATTTTAAAGCCATTTTTAAGGCATTTCGCGCATACATGAAATGAACACATTTTTCTCCAAAACTATAACAGATGCAAGCTTGTCCTGTTTGGTGGAGATGATATTTAATAAAATAAGTAGAAATCCACTAAAAGTTTTGTTTGGTTATCTTGCAATCCCGAGATAATCGTCTCCATGCTCCAAATCCATTTTAAAGCCATTTTTAAGGCATTTCGCGCATACATGAAATGAACACATTTTTCTCCAAAACTATAACAGATGCAAGCTTGTCCTGTTTGGTGGAGATGATATTTAATAAAATAAGTAGAAATCCACTAAAAGTTTTGTTTGGTTATCTTGCAATCCCGAGATAATCGTCTCCATGCTCCAAATCCATTTTAAAGCCATTTTTAAGGCATTTCGCGCATACATGAAATGAACACATTTTTCTCCAAAACTATAACAGATGCAAGCTTGTCCTGTTTGGTGGAGATGATATTTAATAAAATAAGTAGAAATCCACTAAAAGTTTTGTTTGGTTATCTTGCAATCCCGAGATAATCGTCTCCATGCTCCAAATCCATTTTAAAGCCATTTTTAAGGCATTTCGCGCATACATGAAATGAACACATTTTTCTCCAAAACTATAACAGATGCAAGCTTGTCCTGTTTGGTGGAGATGATATTTAATAAAATAAGTAGAAATCCACTAAAAGTTTTGTTTGGTTATCTTGCAATCCCGAGATAATCGTCTCCATGCTCCAAATCCATTTTAAAGCCATTTTTAAGGCATTTCGCGCATACATGAAATGAACACATTTTTCTCCAAAACTATAACAGATGCAAGCTTGTCCTGTTTGGTGGAGATGATATTTAATAAAATAAGTAGAAATCCACTAAAAGTTTTGTTTGGTTATCTTGCAATCCCGAGATAATCGTCTCCATGCTCCAAATCCATTTTAAAGCCATTTTTAAGGCATTTCGCGCATACATGAAATGAACACATTTTTCTCCAAAACTATAACAGATGCAAGCTTGTCCTGTTTGGTGGAGATGATATTTAATAAAATAAGTAGAAATCCACTAAAAGTTTTGTTTGGTTATCTTGCAATCCCGAGATAATCGTCTCCATGCTCCAAATCCATTTTAAAGCCATTTTTAAGGCATTTCGCGCATACATGAAATGAACACATTTTTCTCCAAAACTATAACAGATGCAAGCTTGTCCTGTTTGGTGGAGATGATATTTAATAAAATAAGTAGAAATCCACTAAAAGTTTTGTTTGGTTATCTTGCAATCCCGAGATAATCGTCTCCATGCTCCAAATCCATTTTAAAGCCATTTTTAAGGCATTTCGCGCATACATGAAATGAACACATTTTTCTCCAAAACTATAACAGATGCAAGCTTGTCCTGTTTGGTGGAGATGATATTTAATAAAATAAGTAGAAATCCACTAAAAGTTTTGTTTGGTTATCTTGCAATCCCGAGATAATCGTCTCCATGCTCCAAATCCATTTTAAAGCCATTTTTAAGGCATTTCGCGCATACATGAAATGAACACATTTTTCTCCAAAACTATAACAGATGCAAGCTTGTCCTGTTTGGTGGAGATGATATTTAATAAAATAAGTAGAAATCCACTAAAAGTTTTGTTTGGTTATCTTGCAATCCCGAGATAATCGTCTCCATGCTCCAAATCCATTTTAAAGCCATTTTTAAGGCATTTCGCGCATACATGAAATGAACACATTTTTCTCCAAAACTATAACAGATGCAAGCTTGTCCTGTTTGGTGGAGATGATATTTAATAAAATAAGTAGAAATCCACTAAAAGTTTTGTTTGGTTATCTTGCAATCCCGAGATAATCGTCTCCATGCTCCAAATCCATTTTAAAGCCATTTTTAAGGCATTTCGCGCATACATGAAATGAACACATTTTTCTCCAAAACTATAACAGATGCAAGCTTGTCCTGTTTGGTGGAGATGATATTTAATAAAATAAGTAGAAATCCACTAAAAGTTTTGTTTGGTTATCTTGCAATCCCGAGATAATCGTCTCCATGCTCCAAATCCATTTTAAAGCCATTTTTAAGGCATTTCGCGCATACATGAAATGAACACATTTTTCTCCAAAACTATAACAGATGCAAGCTTGTCCTGTTTGGTGGAGATGATATTTAATAAAATAAGTAGAAATCCACTAAAAGTTTTGTTTGGTTATCTTGCAATCCCGAGATAATCGTCTCCATGCTCCAAATCCATTTTAAAGCCATTTTTAAGGCATTTCGCGCATACATGAAATGAACACATTTTTCTCCAAAACTATAACAGATGCAAGCTTGTCCTGTTTGGTGGAGATGATATTTAATAAAATAAGTAGAAATCCACTAAAAGTTTTGTTTGGTTATCTTGCAATCCCGAGATAATCGTCTCCATGCTCCAAATCCATTTTAAAGCCATTTTTAAGGCATTTCGCGCATACATGAAATGAACACATTTTTCTCCAAAACTATAACAGATGCAAGCTTGTCCTGTTTGGTGGAGATGATATTTAATAAAATAAGTAGAAATCCACTAAAAGTTTTGTTTGGTTATCTTGCAATCCCGAGATAATCGTCTCCATGCTCCAAATCCATTTTAAAGCCATTTTTAAGGCATTTCGCGCATACATGAAATGAACACATTTTTCTCCAAAACTATAACAGATGCAAGCTTGTCCTGTTTGGTGGAGATGATATTTAATAAAATAAGTAGAAATCCACTAAAAGTTTTGTTTGGTTATCTTGCAATCCCGAGATAATCGTCTCCATGCTCCAAATCCATTTTAAAGCCATTTTTAAGGCATTTCGCGCATACATGAAATGAACACATTTTTCTCCAAAACTATAACAGATGCAAGCTTGTCCTGTTTGGTGGAGATGATATTTAATAAAATAAGTAGAAATCCACTAAAAGTTTTGTTTGGTTATCTTGCAATCCCGAGATAATCGTCTCCATGCTCCAAATCCATTTTAAAGCCATTTTTAAGGCATTTCGCGCATACATGAAATGAACACATTTTTCTCCAAAACTATAACAGATGCAAGCTTGTCCTGTTTGGTGGAGATGATATTTAATAAAATAAGTAGAAATCCACTAAAAGTTTTGTTTGGTTATCTTGCAATCCCGAGATAATCGTCTCCATGCTCCAAATCCATTTTAAAGCCATTTTTAAGGCATTTCGCGCATACATGAAATGAACACATTTTTCTCCAAAACTATAACAGATGCAAGCTTGTCCTGTTTGGTGGAGATGATATTTAATAAAATAAGTAGAAATCCACTAAAAGTTTTGTTTGGTTATCTTGCAATCCCGAGATAATCGTCTCCATGCTCCAAATCCATTTTAAAGCCATTTTTAAGGCATTTCGCGCATACATGAAATGAACACATTTTTCTCCAAAACTATAACAGATGCAAGCTTGTCCTGTTTGGTGGAGATGATATTTAATAAAATAAGTAGAAATCCACTAAAAGTTTTGTTTGGTTATCTTGCAATCCCGAGATAATCGTCTCCATGCTCCAAATCCATTTTAAAGCCATTTTTAAGGCATTTCGCGCATACATGAAATGAACACATTTTTCTCCAAAACTATAACAGATGCAAGCTTGTCCTGTTTGGTGGAGATGATATTTAATAAAATAAGTAGAAATCCACTAAAAGTTTTGTTTGGTTATCTTGCAATCCCGAGATAATCGTCTCCATGCTCCAAATCCATTTTAAAGCCATTTTTAAGGCATTTCGCGCATACATGAAATGAACACATTTTTCTCCAAAACTATAACAGATGCAAGCTTGTCCTGTTTGGTGGAGATGATATTTAATAAAATAAGTAGAAATCCACTAAAAGTTTTGTTTGGTTATCTTGCAATCCCGAGATAATCGTCTCCATGCTCCAAATCCATTTTAAAGCCATTTTTAAGGCATTTCGCGCATACATGAAATGAACACATTTTTCTCCAAAACTATAACAGATGCAAGCTTGTCCTGTTTGGTGGAGATGATATTTAATAAAATAAGTAGAAATCCACTAAAAGTTTTGTTTGGTTATCTTGCAATCCCGAGATAATCGTCTCCATGCTCCAAATCCATTTTAAAGCCATTTTTAAGGCATTTCGCGCATACATGAAATGAACACATTTTTCTCCAAAACTATAACAGATGCAAGCTTGTCCTGTTTGGTGGAGATGATATTTAATAAAATAAGTAGAAATCCACTAAAAGTTTTGTTTGGTTATCTTGCAATCCCGAGATAATCGTCTCCATGCTCCAAATCCATTTTAAAGCCATTTTTAAGGCATTTCGCGCATACATGAAATGAACACATTTTTCTCCAAAACTATAACAGATGCAAGCTTGTCCTGTTTGGTGGAGATGATATTTAATAAAATAAGTAGAAATCCACTAAAAGTTTTGTTTGGTTATCTTGCAATCCCGAGATAATCGTCTCCATGCTCCAAATCCATTTTAAAGCCATTTTTAAGGCATTTCGCGCATACATGAAATGAACACATTTTTCTCCAAAACTATAACAGATGCAAGCTTGTCCTGTTTGGTGGAGATGATATTTAATAAAATAAGTAGAAATCCACTAAAAGTTTTGTTTGGTTATCTTGCAATCCCGAGATAATCGTCTCCATGCTCCAAATCCATTTTAAAGCCATTTTTAAGGCATTTCGCGCATACATGAAATGAACACATTTTTCTCCAAAACTATAACAGATGCAAGCTTGTCCTGTTTGGTGGAGATGATATTTAATAAAATAAGTAGAAATCCACTAAAAGTTTTGTTTGGTTATCTTGCAATCCCGAGATAATCGTCTCCATGCTCCAAATCCATTTTAAAGCCATTTTTAAGGCATTTCGCGCATACATGAAATGAACACATTTTTCTCCAAAACTATAACAGATGCAAGCTTGTCCTGTTTGGTGGAGATGATATTTAATAAAATAAGTAGAAATCCACTAAAAGTTTTGTTTGGTTATCTTGCAATCCCGAGATAATCGTCTCCATGCTCCAAATCCATTTTAAAGCCATTTTTAAGGCATTTCGCGCATACATGAAATGAACACATTTTTCTCCAAAACTATAACAGATGCAAGCTTGTCCTGTTTGGTGGAGATGATATTTAATAAAATAAGTAGAAATCCACTAAAAGTTTTGTTTGGTTATCTTGCAATCCCGAGATAATCGTCTCCATGCTCCAAATCCATTTTAAAGCCATTTTTAAGGCATTTCGCGCATACATGAAATGAACACATTTTTCTCCAAAACTATAACAGATGCAAGCTTGTCCTGTTTGGTGGAGATGATATTTAATAAAATAAGTAGAAATCCACTAAAAGTTTTGTTTGGTTATCTTGCAATCCCGAGATAATCGTCTCCATGCTCCAAATCCATTTTAAAGCCATTTTTAAGGCATTTCGCGCATACATGAAATGAACACATTTTTCTCCAAAACTATAACAGATGCAAGCTTGTCCTGTTTGGTGGAGATGATATTTAATAAAATAAGTAGAAATCCACTAAAAGTTTTGTTTGGTTATCTTGCAATCCCGAGATAATCGTCTCCATGCTCCAAATCTATTTTAAAGCCATTTTTAAGGCATTTCGCGCATACATGAAATGAACACATTTTTCTCCAAAACTATAACAGATGCAAGCTTGTCCTGTTTGGTGGAGATGATATTTAATAAAATAAGTAGAAATCCACTAAAAGTTTTGTTTGGTTATCTTGCAATCCCGAGATAATCGTCTCCATGCTCCAAATCCATTTTAAAGCCATTTTTAAGGCATTT
>NW_027443681.1:0-37991 GCF_048569485.1 Anomaloglossus baeobatrachus | reverse complement strand
CGGCAGGTTCCAAAGACCCCCATTGTGTGCAATGTTCGGTCCCTGTGCCACTTCGTCAGCCGGAGTCTGTGGAGGTAGTGACCCAGGCAGAGTCGCCGGTGAACCCTGTCCCGGTGACGGGGACAGAGTTCGCAGTTTTTGCTGACAAGATGTCTGTCACTATGACAAAGATCCTAGAGACCTTGCAGGCCAGGACCATGGACACTGCTGCGGCAACGTTCCCCGGTCCCCCTCAGCTGGAGTTAATCCGTGCATCAAGGGGGTCCCAGGCATCTCAGGCTGAAGGCTCTGACTCAGATGACAGTCCCAGGCAGCCTAAGCGAGCTCGCTGGGAGAGACCCTCCACGTCATCACGTGGATCAGGGTCTCAGCGAGAAGAGTCTCTACATGATGACACAGAGGAGGGTGATCAGGAGTCTAATCCTGAGACCGCTCTCAATCTGGATACTCCTGATGGTGACGCCATGGTAAATGACCTTATAGCGGCCATCAATAGCCTATTGGATATTTCTCCCCCTGCCCCTTCAGCAGAGGAGGCAGCTGCACAGCAGGAGAAGTTCCATTTCAGGTATCCCAAGCCTAAACTGAGTACTTTTCTGGACCACGCTGATTTCAGAGAATCAGTCCAGAAACACCATGCTTATCCAGACAAGCGTTTCTCCAAACGTCTTAAGGATACACGTTATCCCTTTCCCCCTGACGTGGTCAAACGCTGGACCCAGTGTCCAAAGGTGGACCCCCCAATCTCCAGGCTTGCGGCTAGATCCATAGTTGCAGTGGAAGATGGGGCTTCACTTAAAGATGCCAATGACAGACAGATGGACCTTTGGTTAAAGTCTGTTTATGAAGCTATCGGCGCGTCGTTTGCTCCAGCATTTGCGGCCGTGTGGGCACTCCAAGCCATTTCGGCTGGTCTGGCACAGGTGGACTCTATCATATGTCCAGCAGTGCCGCGAGTGTCGTCCCTAACCTCGCAAATGTCTGCGTTTGCGACTTACGCTATCAACGCTGTCCTGGACTCTACGAGCCGTACCGCAATGGCGTCTGCCAACTCTGTGGTTTTGCGCAGAGCCTTGTGGTTAAAGGAATGGAAAGCGGATTCTGCTTCCAAAAAATGTTTAACCAGCTTGCCACTATCTGTAGACAGACTGTTTGGTGAGCAATTGGCTGAAATCATTAAACAATCCAAGGGTAAAGACTCCTCCTTACCCCAGCCCAGATCAAGCAAACCTCAACAGAGGAAGTGGCAGTCGAGGTTTCGGTCCTTTCGAGGCTCCGGAAAGACCCAATTCTCCTCGTCCAAAGGGACTCAGAAGGAGCAAAGGGGCTCAGATTCCTGGCGGGCTCACTCACGCCCCAAGAAGGCAACCGGAGGCACCGCTTCCAAGGCGGCTGCCTCATGACTTTCGGCCTCCTCCCTCCGCATCCTCGGTCGGTGGCAGGCTCTCCCACTTTTGCGACATTTGGCTGCCACAGGTCAAAGACCGGTGGGTAACAGACATTTTGTCTCACGGGTACAGGATAGAGTTCAGTTCTCGTCCTCCGCCTCGGTTCTTCAGAACCTCCCCACATCCCGACCGAGCAGATGCCCTTCTGCAGGCGGTGAGCTCACTAAGAGCAGAAGGAGTGGTGATCCCTGTCCCTCTGCAGGAACAGGGGCAAGGTTTTTACTCCAATCTCTTTGTGGTTCCAAAAAAGGACGGCTCGTTCCGTCCTGTTCTGGACCTAAAGCTGCTCAACAAGCATGTGAACGCCAGGCGGTTCCGGATGGAATCCCTCCGCTCCGTCAATGTCTCAAGGAGATTTCCTTGCATCAATAGACATCAAAGATGCTTATCTCCACGTGCCGATTGCTACAGAGCACCAAAGTTTTCTACGTTTCGTGATAGGAGACGACCATCTCCAGTTCGTAGCTCTGCCATTTGGTCTGGCGACAGCCCCACGGGTTTTCACCAAGGTCATGGCGGCAGTGGTAGCAGTCTTGCACTCTCAGGGACATTCGGTGATCCCTTACTTGGACGATCTACTTGTCAAAGCACCCTCTCAAGAGGCATGCCAACACAGCCTGAATGTTGCGCTGGAGACTCTCCAGACCTTCGGGTGGATCATCAACTTTTCAAAGTCAAATCTGTCACCGACCCAATCACTAACGTACCTTGGCATGGAGTTTCATACTCTCTCAGCGATAGTGAAGCTTCCGCTGGACAAGCAGCGGTCACTACAGACAGGGGTGCAGTCTCTCCTTCATGGCCAGTCGCATCCCTTAAGGCGCCTCATGCACTTCCTAGGGAAGATGGTGGCAGCAATGGAGGCAGTCCCGTTTGCGCAGTTTCATCTGCGTCCACTTCAATGGGACATTCTCCGCCAATGGGACGGGAAGACAACTTCCCTGGACAGGAAAGTCTCCCTTTCCCAGACGGCCAAGGACTCTCTGCAATGGTGGCTTCTTCCCACATCATTATCACAGGGAAGATCCTTCCTACCCCCATCCTGGGCAGTGGTCACGACAGACGCGAGTCTGTCAGGGTGGGGAGCAGTTTTTCTCCACCACAGGGCTCAAGGGACGTGGACTCAGCAGGAGTCCACCCTTCAGATCAATGTTCTGGAAATCAGGGCAGTGTATCTTGCCCTTCTAGCCTTTCAGCAGTGGCTGGAAGGAAAGCAGATCCGAATTCAGTCGGACAACTCCACAGCGGTGGCATACATCAACCACCAAGGAGGGACACGCAGTCGGCAAGCCTTCCAGGAAGTCCGGCGGATTCTGATGTGGGTGGAGGACAGAGCTTCCACCATATCAGCAGTTCACATCCCGGGCGTAGAAAACTGGGAAGCAGACTTCCTCAGTCGCCAGGGCATGGACGCAGGGGAATGGTCCCTTCACCCGGACGTGTTTCAGGAAATCTGCCGCCGCTGGGGGGTGCCGGACGTCGACCTAATGGCGTCTCGGCACAACAACAAGGTCCCGACCTTCATAGCGCGGTCTCGCGATCAAAGAGCTCTGGCGGCAGACGCCTTAGTGCAAGATTGGTCGCAGTTCCGGCTCCCTTATGTGTTTCCACCTCTGGCACTCTTGCCCAGAGTGCTACGCAAGATCAGATCCGATTGCGGCCGCGTCATACTCGTCGCCCCAGACTGGCCGAGGAGGTCGTGGTACCCGGATCTGTGGCACCTCACGGTCGGCCAACCGTGGGCACTACCAGACTGACCAGATTTACTGTCCCAAGGGCCGTTTTTCCATCGGAATTCTGCGGCCCTGAACCTGACTGTGTGGCCATTGAATCCTGGATCCTAGGGTCTTCAGGATTATCACAAGGGGTCGTGGCCACCATGAGACAGGCTAGGAAGTCCACTTCTGCTAAGATCTACCACAGAACGTGGAAGATTTTCTTATCCTGGTGCTCTGCACAAGGAGTATCCCCCTGGCCATTCGCGTTGCCTGTCCTTCTTTCCTTCCTGCAATCTGGGTTGGAAAAGGGCTTGTCGCTCGGCTCCCTTAAAGGGCAAGTCTCGGCACTATCCGTGTTTTTTCAGAAGCGACTAGCACGACTTTCTCAGGTGCGCACGTTCCTGCAGGGGGTTTGTCATATCGTCCCTCCGTACAGGCGGCCGTTAGATCCGTGGGATCTAAACAAGGTCCTTGTTGCTCTCCAGAAGCCGCCCTTCGAGCCTCTGAGAGAGGTTTCACTTTCTCGACTCTCACAGAAAGTGGCCTTTCTGGTAGCGGTCACGTCTCTTCGGAGAGTGTCTGAACTAGCAGCGCTGTCATCTAAGGCTCCCTTCCTGGTGTTCCACCAGGACAAGGTAGTGCTGCGCCCCATTCAGGAGTTTCTCCCCAAGGTAGTATCCTCTTTTCATCTTAATCAGGATATCTCCTTGCCTTCCTTTTATCCGCATGCAGTTCATCGGTATGAAAAGGATTTACATTTGCTAGATCTGGTGAGAGCACTCAGAATCTACATTTCCCGCACGGCGCCCCTGAGCCGCTCGGATGCACTCTTTGTCCTTGTCGCTGGTAAGCGCAAAGGGTCGCAGGCTTCCAAAGCCACCCTGGCGCGATGGATCAAAGAACCAATTCTTGAAGCTTACCGTGTTGCTGGGCTTCCGGTTCCATCAGGGTTGAAGGCCCACTCAACCAGAGCCGTGGGTGCGTCCTGGGCATTACGACACCAGGCTACGGCTCAACAGGTGTGCCAGGCAGCTACCTGGTCGAGTCTGCACACTTTCACCAAACATTATCAGGTGCATACCTATGCTTCGGCGGACGCCAGCCTAGGTAGAAGAGTCCTGCAGGCGGCAGTTGCCTCCCCGTAGGGGAGGGCTGTCTTTGCAGCTCTAACATGAGGTATTTCTTCGGCGCTCCATTGGGAGACCCAGACGATTGGGTGTATAGCACTGCCTCCGGAGGCCACACAAAGCATTACACTTAAAAGTGTAAGGCCCCTCCCCTTCTGGCTATACACCCCCAGTGGGATCACTGGCTGCTCAGTTTTCAAGCTTTGTGCGAAGGAGGTCAGACATCCACGCATAGCTCCACTGTTTAGTCAGCAGTAGCTGCTGACTATATCGGATGGAAGAAAAGAGGGCCCATATAGGGTCCCCAGCATGCTCCCTTCTCACCCCACTTGCGGTTTGTAAGGTTGAGGTACCCATTGCGGGTACGGAGGCTGGAGCCCACATGCTGCTTTCCTTCCCCATCCCCCTGAGGGGCTCTGTGGAAGTGGGATCTTACCGGTCTCCAAACCCTGAGGCCGGGCTCCATCCACAGACCCAGAGACCCTGCTGGAGGAGCTGAGTACAGTCAGGGACAAGGCCCTGCAACGTTCAGGTACTCTGTGTCCCCGCACAGACAGGCCACGCACACTTCAGGCTTGCTGGGTGTGCTAGTGCGCCGGGGGCATTAGCGCTGCGCGCTCGCGTTAGAGTCACTGCAGCTTAGCTGAGTGATTTTATGTCTTGGGAACTACCGCGCCGGCCGCTCCGGGAGCGGCGGCGCGGCTGGGACTTGTAGTGCGCCGGGGACTCGCGCTGCCCGCGCTTTTACGGCGGCAGCGCTCATAAATCCAGTCCCCGGCTTTTGCGGCCTAGCTCTGCTTCGTTCCCGCCCCCACCCTGTCAATCAGGGAAAGGGAGAGACGCTGTTCTATAGTCAGCGCCGAGGGCTGGAGTCTTATTTACATACTCCAGCCCTCTCACTGGGCACAGTGGGGACGCAAGTTTCCCGCTCTTGGTCTCAACACGCCCAGGGCCCGCCCCTCTCCACAGGACGCCGGCAGCCATTCCTGCATGCAGTCTGGCTGGAGAACGGACACAGGCTCTGGGGGACTCAGACAAGGGACTCTGGCGACCACACACCCGCGTTTATGCGGGCGGTAAGCTGCACATAAGTGCTGGCCCCACTAGTGCCACAGTGTTATTTGGTGCATTTTTTCCCTGTACCATATATATTTATATTGCACTGTACAGTCGCTTCTTGGCTTATACCCTACATTGCTCTGAGGAGACAACAACATGTCATCCGCAAAACGCAAGGGTGCCAAGGCACAGGCGGTATGCACTGCTTGTGCCGCATGTGGGGCTAATCTACCGGCAGGTTCCAATGACCCCCATTGTGTGCAATGTTCAATCCCTGTGCCACTTCGGCAGCCAGAGTCTATGGTAGTAGTGGCCCAGGCAGAGACGCCTGTGAACCCTGCCCCGGTGACGGGGACAGAATTTGCAGTTTTTGCTGATAAGATGTCTGTGACTATGACAAAAATCCTGGAAACCTTGCAGTCCAGGCCAGTTACTCAGACCATGGACACTGCTGTGTCTATGCCCCCCGGTCCCCCTCAGTTGGAACTAATCCGTACTTCAGGGGGGTCCCAGGCATCACAGGCTGAAGACTCTGACTCGGAGGACAGTCCCAGGCAGCCTAAGCGGGCTCGCTGGGAAAGACCCTCGACGTCATCACACTGGTCAGGGTCTCAGCGAGACGAGGCTCTGTATGAGGAGACAGAGGTGGGTGATCAGGAATCTAATCCTGACACCGCTCTCAATCTAGATACCCCTGATGGTGACGCTATGGTAAATGACCTTATAGCGGCCATCAATAGACTGTTAGATATTTCTCCCCCAGCCCCTTCAGCAGAGGAGGCAGCTGCACAGCAGGAGAAGTTCCATTTCCGGTATCCCAAGCGTAAATTGAGTACTTTTCTGGACCACTCTGACTTCAGAGAATCAGTCCAGAAACATCATGCTTATCCAGACAAGCGTTTCTCCAAACGTCTTAAGGATACACGTTATCCCTTTCCCCCTGACGTGGTCAAACGCTGGACCCAGTGTACAAAGGTGGACCCCCCAATCTCCAGGCTTGCGGCTAGATCCATAGTTGCAGTGGAAGATGGGGCTTCACTTAAAGATGCCAATGACAGACAGATGGACCTTTGGTTAAAGTCTGTCTATGAAGCTATCGGCGCGTCGTTTGCTCCAGCATTCGCGGCCGTGTGGGCACTCCAAGCTATTTCAGCTGGTCTGGCACAGGTGGACTCTATCATACGTCCAGCAGTGCCGCGAGTAGCGTCCCTAACCTCGCAAATGTCTGCGTTTGCGACTTACGCTATCAACGCTGTCCTGGACTCTACGAGCCGTACCTCAATGGCGTCTGCCAACTCTGTGGTTTTGCGCAGAGCCTTGTGGTTAAAGGAATGGAAAGCAGATTCTGCTTCCAAGAAATGTTTAACCAGCTTGCCACTATCTGGAGACAGACTGTTTGGTGAGCAATTGGCTGAGATCATTAAACAGTCCAAGGGTAAGGACTCCTCCTTACCCCAGCCCAGATCAAGCAAACCTCAACAGAGGAAGTGGCAGTCGAGGTTTCGGTCCTTTCGAGGCTCGGGCAAGCCCCAATTCTCCTCGTCCAAAGGGACTCAGAAGGAGCAAAGGAGCTCAGATGCCTGGCGGGCTCACTCACGCCCCAAGAAAGCAACCGGAGGAACCGCTTCCAAGCCGGCTGCCTCATGACTTTCGGCCTCCTCTCTCCGCATCCTCGGTCGGTGGCAGGCTCTCCCACTTTTGCGACATTTGGCTGCCACAGGTCAAGGACCGGTGGGTAACAGACATTTTGTCTCACGGGTACAGGATAGAGTTCAGTTCTCGTCCTCCGCCTCGGTTCTTCAGAACTTCCCCACATCCCGACCGCGCAGATGCCCTTCTGCAGGCGGTGGGCTCTCTAAGAGCAGAAGGAGTGGTGATCCCTGTTCCTCTTCCGGAACAAGGGCAAGGTTTTTACTCCAATCTCTTTGTGGTGCCAAAAAAGGACGGCTCATTCCGTCCTGTTCTGGACCTAAAGCTGCTCAACAAGCATGTGAACGTCAGGCGGTTCCGGATGGAATCCCTCCGCTCCGTCATTGCCTCAATGTCTCAAGGAGATTTTCTTGCATCGATAGACATCAAAGATGCTTATCTCCACGTGCCGATTGCTACAGAGCACCAACGCTTTCTACGTTTCGTGATAGGAGACGACCATCTTCAATTCGTAGCTCTGCCATTTGGTCTGGCGACAGCCCCACGGGTTTTCACCAAGGTCATGGCGGCAGTGGTAGCAATCTTGCACTCTCAGGGACACTCGGTGATCCCTTACTTAGACGATCTGCTTGTAAAAGCACCCTCTCAAGAGGCATGCCAACTCAGCCTGAATGTTGCGCTGGAGACTCTCCAGACTTTCGGGTGGATCATCAACTTTTCAAAGTCCAATCTGGCACCGACCCAATCACTAACGTATCTTGGCATGGAGTTTCATACTCTCTCAGCGATAGTGAAGCTTCCGCTGGACAAGCAGCGGTCACTACAGACAGGGGTGCAGTCTCTCCTTCAAGGTCAGTCGCACCCCTTAAGGCGCCTCATGCACTTCCTGGGGAAGATGTTGGCAGCAATGGAGGCAGTCCCGTTTGCGCAGTTTCATCTGCGCCCACTTCAGTGGGACATTCTCCGCCAATGGGACGGGAAGTCAACATCCCTGGACAGGGAAGTCTCCCTTTCCCAGACGGCCAAGGACTCTCTGCAATGGTGGCTTCTTCCCACCTCATTATCACAGGGAAGATCCTTCCTACCCCCATCCTGGGCAGTAGTCACGACAGACGCGAGTCTGTCAGGGTGGGGAGCAGTTTTTCTCCACCACAGGGCTCAGGGTACGTGGACTCAGCAGGAGTCCACCCTTCAGATCAATGTTCTGGAAATCAGGGCAGTGTATCTGGCCCTACTAGCTTTCCAGCAGTGGCTGGAAGGAAAGCAGATCCGAATTCACATCCCGGGCGTGTGTCTTGCTAAATTCTACTAAAAAGGGGGCTGAAAGCCCGTACTTACGAAGTGCTCACTTATATCCTAATCAGGCACGAATACTAATATTCTTTATAGCAAGATACTATTTATTTTAATAGCACATGAATATAATCAATGGTACATAGGCATTTAGAATCTTATAGTCATAGAAACTTATACAATAACAGAAATATGCATCAACATTACCGTTATGTTGTAGCAATCCTTTCACATCGGAGGGAACTCGAGTTAAGATAAGGAATCAACATGGCATGGCATCACAGGAACAGTGAGTACGTACACTTCAATGTCCTGGAAGGTATTTCCCTACCTTAAGCGAGTTCCGTGTATATTTTATAGGAAAATATTGTAGGTTGTGTCTAAATGGTCACCAGCATATGACAGCTGAGTCATGTTCATGTAACTTGACCACAAAATGTTGTAGGTAACGGCAGCTTCCTGCACATTTCCAGCACATCCTGTCAGTTGACAACTGGCTGACCACAGTTTGACCAGTGTTAGTGAAATATTGCAATGAGCCGTAAATTTCATCCTTAAAACTGTCTTTAAGCTAACCACAAGTTTCCTGTAAGTGGAACTGTAAATGTTACTTCCTTTATCTTCAACTGCTTCAAGACATATATTCCTTGGTCATCATTTTGGCCCTCCAAAGGACATCTTCTTTGATACTGAATTATTGATGGATCAAATAATATCTGGGATCACTCCTATCTTATGATTATGATTTGATTCCTATCTAATCACACATTCTTTCAGTCATATCACATTGGTATCACAATCGGTCCTTGATCCCAGGGATTATTTTCCATCATCAGTATTCCACTAGAAGAAGATCACTCGGAATATACCATACCATAACCAAGAAATATCGCTTTTAATAGGACACTAACATTGACTTTGCCACAGATTTTGATTTCTTGGTTTGTTTGGATAAACTTGAATCACAAATATAATCACTTTCACTACTATGTATATTAAAACTAAAAGCAATATTATCTGAAAAACTCCCTGCAAAAGCCCCATTACCCATCCTCCTAACCCCTTAAACCAATTTGCAGGGTTTAGGAAGGAAAAGGTATTCGCCCACCAACTATCTTTATTTACATCATTATCTTTTTGATATTTATCTCTTAATTTTTGTATGTCATTTAACTTTGCTCGTAATTGTAGCTGTCCTTTAGGATCTATGTAATGGCAACAGGCGGGGCCTATTATCTGACACATACCCCCTTGGGCTGCTGTTAGGTAATCAAGTACCAAAGTATGCTGGTTAGTAACTATAATCAACTGCTGCTGTACAGCTACAGAGGTGTTTACTATATCCAAAACTGCAAAAATTTGATCATCCAGATAATCAGTAGACTCTACTAATTTATCCCACATTTGCATTATCATTGGATATAGGAAAAAAGTACTGAAAATCTTATTCGCTGTTCCCATTTGTACCACATGGGGTCGCCCTGATTCCCTTGGTTTATTATCTGCAGCTCTCTTGAATATCATGTGTTTTGGCAAAACCTGAGCATCTAATTGATCATAAGGTACTATAAAGGTAGCTGGGGTCAAACGAGCTAAAGTACAGCTTCCCTTGACTCCTACTGGGAGCCATTTATAGGCATTATACCCACATACCCAATACATTCCTCTAGGTAAATCCCATAAAGCCGAATGTTGCAAAACTAAACGATGAACCAAATCAACGAAAATACTAACATTTGATAACAAACACCACCCGGGCTGTTGTCCAATTGGGCTACAGTATCCTACATTAGGGTTATTACAGGTCGGATCATTTGCTCGATATTCAGAGTAATCATTACACATTAAATTTCCCGATATGTTACTACAAGTTTCACTAGTCCCATTTATGAACATATTGGCATAAGGCCATAGCATATCATGAATTGTTCTTTCCACTAAGCTGGGTTTAAAAGCATCTAATGTATCTACAGTTGTCCCAAAACTTATTTTTATATTCTCCATAGGGATGAATCCCAGGTTAGTCAGTCCAGTCTTATTTCTTGGTACCCAAATTCCTCCCTTAAAAGCCAGATATTGTAAATTGGTGATTGTTCCACTCAAATTGCCTTGCCACCATGGAAGATTGATCCATCCCACTACGGGAATGGGTACTGTAGTATTCCATAGTCGAACATTCCGAGTGTCTTTATCAGCAAGTTGATCAGAACAACTTTTCCACTTTAGGATTTCCTCCATCGATACCGGGATAGCCAGATAAGGGATACTGGTGGCTGTAACCGGAGAATGTGTACAGATCCAGCAATCTGTGTGTTGACTACTGTTCAGCGCATCCGTTAAAATGTGATGGTGCATCAGAAATTTATTCGCCACAGGTTTCTCCTGATGTAGACTTGTCCATCCAACGACCAAAGAGGCAAACATCAAACACAGGAATTTCTCCATCTCCTCACTATCGAGCTCTTCCCAGTAACCGATACTATGGATTCCGCTTATTTACAACACCATCTGCAAATAAAGATACACTATTATTCTCGTAAATAACATTTTTCTTGTGGGACATATTCCCACTTCTCCACTCCTGGTCTCATTATCAGGAGAGTACGATCTTTTCCGACCGCTATTACCTCTGCCTCTGAGGGCGGTCCTTGGAGGTTTTGAATCCATATTTTTGCTCCTACATTTGTAATATTAGAGGATCCAAAACCTTTAGTACCCTGTATTGTTAATTCTACTGGGGCAGTTCCTTCTCTTATCTCAGACAAGTTTATTGGAATTATCAACATCTGAGCCACCTTCTGGTGTTTCACCAAGATCAAAGGTTCATTTCCCAAATTTAACATCAGTACCTTGATTTCTCCCTGATAATCTGCATCTATTACCCCTCCCACCACTATGGCTCCTTTTAACGCTAAACTAGAACGAGTGGCTATTTGACCATAATGATCCTTTGGCATCTGGCAACCCAATCCTGTTGAAATTGGTTTTACCTTACCTGGGGGTACCACGACAGTTTCCAAGGTACTGAGGTCTAAACCTGCTGAATAAGGTGTCACTCTTTCTGGGAGTTTTGCCTCTTCTTCCACTTTCCAGTAAATGATTGTACTCACTACGTGTGCCTCATGAATAGTAAGATTTGGTGTCAACATCCTCATGAGAGGAGTCATAGAATCTGTGATAGGTCTATTGTTTATTATCTGTAGGGCTTCACTGAGATTGTCTCTCCATTGTCCATACTGTTTGTCTGATTGATTTACTTTTTTCAAGGTGGATTTCAACAACCCATTCATTCTTTCCACCAGACCAGCAGCCTGGGGATAGTATGGCATATGATACACCCATTGAATGTTATGTTCTTGGGCATAATCTTTTATCTTCTGGCCAGTAAAATGAGAACCATTATCTGATTGTACCTGCAATGGAACTCCATAGTATTGAGTGATGATTTCTAAAGTTCTCTCAGTACTCCACTGGGTTGCTGCCTTACAGGGAAAACCCACCATCAAACCTGAGTATGTGTCTACTGCAGTGCAGACGTATTTACACCCTCTACTTTCTGGCAATGGACCAATGAAATCCATCTGCCAAATTTGTGCAGGTAATTGTCCTCGACCTATGTGTCCCATTACTGTATGTGGAACCTCCCTCTTTTGTGAATGTTGGCACACTGGACAGTGTAGAATGGTTTCTTTAATGATATCAAGAGTAAGAGGCACACCCCTTTCCTGAGCCCACCTGTAAGTGGCTTTTTCTCCCAAATGTCCACTTTTCTGGTGTGCCCAAACAGCTGTACCTTGCAACCATGCCTCTTTTTCCTTGTCACCTGTTGGACTGACTTGTCTGATGGCTGCTGCTTTATCTGCTTCTGAATTAAACAAACGTTCAAGTGAGTTAGTAGGGACATGAGCATCGACATGAAATACAGTGGTCTTGGTAAATTGAATAATCTCTTCAATCTCTTGCCACACTTCCTTGCCCCAAATCTCTTTTCCATGAATTAACCAATTGTGTTTTTTCCATCCCATCATCCATGTGGCTAATCCATTTGCTACTGACCAGGAATCAGTAAAAAGATGACACTCTTTTCCTTGTTCAAAAGATAATGCCAAGAATATGGCATAGAGTTCTGCATATTGACTACTTTTGCCTTCCCCTTCTACTGACAGAAATTTTTCCAATCTGGGATTATATGCAACACTTTTCCACAACCTTTTCCCACTCACATAACGGGCTGATCCGTCTGTGAACCATGCATGTGTTTGTTGTGGTTCAGTTAAATCTTCATATGCTTTCCCCCACTTCACCGGGGACTCCTCTAGCATGGCAGCTTTGCTGGGAAAAGATGTTTCCTCAGCTACCTCTGCCACTTTCTCATGTAGAGTTGCGATCCCGCCTTCTCCCTTCTTGGCCCTTTCTGAAATGTACCATTTCCATTTAATGATACTTTGCTCCTGGGCATGCCCCACCCTATTGGTTTTAGGATTGGACAACACCCACTGCATTATGGGTATTGCTGGTCTCAGCAATACCTCATGTTCAATGGTTAATTGTTCGGTCTCTACCAGAGCCCAATAACAAGCTAACAATTGCTGTTCAAAAGGAGTGTATTTTTCTCCAGCATCTGGTAATTTTCTATTCCAAAATCCAAGAGGAACTCTTTTTCCCCCTTGTTTTTGCCAAAGTGACCAATTGGCATACATATGTTGAACTGACACATGCAGCTCCACGGGTCCTGACAACATTGGCCATAGATCCACGGCTTGTTGTATCGCTTCCTTGACCATCTCAAACGCATTTTGCTGTTCCTCTCCCCAGTGGAACTCATATTTTTTCCTCGTTACTTTGTACAAAGGAGCCAACATTTGTCCCAAATGAGGGATATGTTGTCTCCAAAAACCAAACAATCCAATATAAGACTGAGTCTCTTGTTTGGATTTAGGGACCGGGAAATTAATAATTTTCTGTCTGGCATTGGGCAAGATCTCTCTGTGCCCCTTGTTCCACTGAATCCCAAGAAATTTTACCACCTGAGACGGTCCTTGAACCTTGGCATCATTGATTTCCCATCCTTTACTTCTCATATGAGCAATCAGTTTTGTCAATTGATCTTTCACACTTTGCTCATCTTGTCCTTGTATCATTATATCATCGATATAATGTGAGATCTGCATTTCTGATGGTAGATCAAATCCATCCAAATGCTCTGCCACCGTCCGGTGACAGATTGTGGGGCTATGTAGCCATCCTTGGGGTAACCTGGTAAAGGTATATTGTCTTCCTAACCAAGTGAATGCAAATTGATCTTGAGCCTTCTCTTCTATAGGTATAGTAAAGAAAGCATTTGCCAAATCAATTACTGCATACCAAGTTCCGGAGTGAGTCTGAATATTTTCCACAATCGTTATTGTATCCGGAACTGCAGCTGTCAAGGGAGGAGTATTCTTGTTTAACTCCCTATAATCAACTGTCATGCGCCAGGAGCCATCACTCTTTTTAACTGGCCAGACAGGATTATTCCATGTGGTAGTAGTAGGGCGCATTACCCCAGTTTCTACCAATTCCTTAATGGTTTCTCCTATCTCTCTGTGACCTCCTGGTATTCGATAT
The DNA here is from genome assembly GCF_048569485.1 of Anomaloglossus baeobatrachus. Taxonomy (NCBI): domain Eukaryota; kingdom Metazoa; phylum Chordata; class Amphibia; order Anura; family Aromobatidae; genus Anomaloglossus; species Anomaloglossus baeobatrachus. Next base: position 24,089 of record NW_027443681.1, on the reverse strand, counting down.
TGTTTCATAGCTACCATTTTTGTAGCTGGAGGCACATGTACAGGGGGCATTTTGACTTTGCCCACCACCACTGGTCGCATTTCCTTATGACAAGACTTAATCCCAAAGGAGAATTTTCCTTCTGTTAGATTAAGAGTCATCCCTTTTAGGACATCAATTCCCAAAATATATTCTGGTATAGGAACTACCAGCACCGTATACTTCTTGATAGGTAAATTACCTATCTTCAAAGCTACCTGTGTCTGAACCCCAGTGATCACTTGACCACCTAGTCCAGCAATTTTTACTCTAGGTCCTTTTATTTTTTCTGGGTTTCCATGAATTAAAGTAGCCTCCGCCCCCGTGTCAATCAAAGCTGGGACTCTTTGAACATTTCCCCCTTTCCAATGTATGCTAAGATTGACGTAGGGACGTTCGTCCCTTTTTATCATTAGGGGGGCTTGGCTGGCTACCTATAGTAAATCACTTCCTTCTGAACTTTCATTTACACAGACTTCAGTCTGTGCATTACCCCTTCCTTCCGTGACCTTTGTGGCCACGGCTGCAGCCAGTTCTTCCCATGGATAAACTGACTGAAAATCTTCCCAAGACACTTTCTTTGGGGTTTTTTCCCCTTTTCCCTCTGATTTCTTTACCTTGGGGGTTTTTGAACCCCCTTCCATATTTGTAGTGGTCACTTTCTTTGCAGATAGAACTTTCTGTTTGTACAACTTCCATAATTCTCCTGTCTCCTTTCCATCAATCCTTTCCTTATTGATCCCGGCTTTAAGCAAAGCCTGGAACATGTCTTTGCGAGACACCCGTGGGGCCTCCCCTACTGATTTCCCTTTCCAATCAGGATTGTTTGGCTTACTGTTACCAACATGGCCTCCAGGGGATGATTTATCCCACTGTCCCATATCCTGTAACTCCCTCATCCTCCCTAGAACTACACCGATTGATTCTCCAGTCAGTGCTACAGTTAAGGTTAAAATAACTGTTTTATATGCTGGAGGAGCATGTTTAACCAGCCTATTTCTTATGCTGGCTGTTAATGGGTACTGGAGATAATCATCATCCATTCCCAAAAGAGGAAGAGCATTTCTCATTGCCTCTTCCTTCAGCCTTTCCATACCATCTTTTAAGGTATACCAAGGTTTATCATTGATAGGAAAGTCTGCTTCTGATGGGTATTTGTCCAGAAAAGCATGGGCTAAGATCATGATTAAGTTTTGAGTACCATGCTCATTATGATCAACAAAATAATTTTTTATTGATCTCTGAATTACTGGGTCCCGAGACATGGTGACAAATTTTGCCACGTCTCCGGCGTCAAAGTGCACTCCACCTCCTCCGAGATCGTGCACCCTGACCAACCAGGGAATTTCTCCTTCTCCTGGTTTTTGTCTAAACTGTGTTAAAATGCTATCAACTTCTCCCTGAGAGTAATCTTCAATGGTTACTCGATTTTTTACATGAGGAATCGTTCTCTCATTTGTGATGGCATTACCATCTTCGTCATATTGCAGATTCCCCTGACCATCCCGGACATGTTCCCGGATGATCTCATTCTCTGTCCTCTCTAAGCGCCTCCTCACGGGATTAGCCTGAATCTTCCCTTTATGGTAATCCTCCTCATCAGATGATGAAGATGAATCCCACACATCCCCATCCCAAGTATCGGGATCCCAGTTTACAGAAGCTGAGGCGATACTTTTATGTACTTTGGTTTTATTTACTTTTCCTCTTCTTTTCTTGTACTTATTTTGAGCGATTTTTACGGCAGCTTTTTCTGCCACATTCTGATAATGTTCCAATTTATCCTTCAACAGTCTGGTATTACATTCCAGAACTGTTTTCTGGCCACCTAATTCTATCATCTTTTGTTCCATTTGGGAACATTTCTTTTGCATCTTTAGATTACGCTCATGCATCTCGCGATATGCACTTGCCAAAATCCAGATGCGCCGTCCTAAAGACACTACATCACCTGCTTTCACAGGGACACCACTGAGTACATTAACAACATCAGTAATCTCACTACCCTTGAGCTTATTCTGCCATTGTTCTGCCAATCCACAATTGACCAATTCATGTGCTATAAGATTGTAGGGAGCCTCAGTCCAGCCGGGGATCTCCACAACAACCTCCTTAACATTATCCTTACGTTTTCTGAACATTTTGACACTATGCAAAAAGATTGAAAAATATCTGGAAATTTGCCAAATATATGTTTTTAACTTCTAAATTACAAAAATTCGTTAATTACTTCTAATAGAAGTAATCCTGCCGACTACGCCAATTTATGTCTTGCTAAATTCTACTAAAAAGGGGGCTGAAAGCCCGTACTTACGAAGCGCTCACTGATATCCTAATCAGGCACGAATACTAATATTCTTTATAGCAAGATACTATTTATTTTAATAGCACATGAATATAATCAATGGTACATAGGCATTTAGAATCTTATAGTCATAGAAACTTATACAATAACAGAAATATGCATCAACATTACCGTTATGTTGTAGCAATCCTTTCACATCGGAGGGAACTCGAGTTAAGATAAGGAATCAACATGGCATGGCATCACAGGAACAGTGAGTACGTACACTTCAATGTCCTGGAAGGTATTTCCCTACCTTAAGCGAGTTCCGTGTATATTTTATAGGAAAATATTGTAGGTTGTGTCTAAATGGTCACCAGCATATGACAGCTGAGTCATGTTCATGTAACTTGACCACAAAATGTTGTAGGTAACGGCAGCTTCCTGCACATTTCCAGCACATCCTGTCAGTTGACAACTGGCTGACCACAGTTTGACCAGTGTTAGTGAAATATTGCAATGAGCCGTAAATTTCATCCTTAAAACTGTCTTTAAGCTAACCACAAGTTTCCTGTAAGTGGAACTGTAAATGTTACTTCCTTTATCTTCAACTGCTTCAAGACATATATTCCTTGGTCATCATTTTGGCCCTCCAAAGGACATCTTCTTTGATACTGAATTATTGATGGATCAAATAATATCTGGGATCACTCCTATCTTATGATTATGATTTGATTCCTATCTAATCACACATTCTTTCAGTCATATCACATTGGTATCACAGCGTGGAAAACTGGGAAGCAGACTTCCTCAGTCGCCAGGGTATGGACGCAGGGGAGTGGTCCCTTCACCCGGACGTGTTTCAGGAAATCTGTTGCCGCTGGGGGGTGCCAGACGTCGACTTAATGGCGTCTCGGCACAACAACAAGGTCCCGACTTTCATGGCGCGGTCTCGCGATCAAAGTGCTCTGGCGGTAGACGCCTTGGTGCAAGATTGGTCGCAGTTCCGGCTCCCTTATGTGTTTCCACCTCTGGCACTCCTGCCCAGAGTGCTACGCAAGATCAGATCCGATTGCAGCCGCGTCATACTCGTCGCTCCAGACTGGCCGAGGAGGTCGTGGTACCCGGATCTGTGGCATCTCACGGTCGGCCAACCGTGTGCACTACCAGACCGACCAGACTTACTGTCCCAAGGGCCGTTTTTCCATCGGAATTCTGCGGCCCTGAACCTGACTGTGTGGCCATTGAGTCCTGGATCCTAGCGTCTTCAGGATTATCCCAAGGGGTCGTTGCCACCATGAGACAGGCTAGGAAGCCCACGTCTGCTAAGATCTACCACAGAACGTGGAAGATATTCTTATCCTGGTGCTCTGCTCAGGGAATGTCTCCCTGGCCATTTGCATTGCCGACTTTTCTTTCTTTCCTGCAATCTGGGTTAGAAAAAGGTTTGTCGCTCGGCTCCCTTAAAGGGCAAGTCTCGGCGCTATCCGTCTTTTTTCAGAAGCGTCTAGCACGACTTTCTAAGGTGCACACGTTCCTGCAGGGGGTTTGTCATATCGTACCCCCGTACAAGCGGCCGTTAGATCAATGGGATCTGAACAGGGTACTAGTTGCCCTCCAGAAGCCGCCTTTCGAGCCTCTGAGGGATGTTTCACTTTCTCGACTATCACAGAAAGTGGCTTTTCTGGTAGCGATCACATCTCTTCGGAGAGTGTCTGAGCTAGCAGCGCTGTCATCCAAGGCTCCTTTCCTGGTCTTCCACCAGGACAAGGTAGTGCTGCGCCCCATTCAGTTTCTCCCTAAGGTGGTATCCTCTTTTCATCTAAATCAGGATATCTCCTTGCCTTCCTTTTGTCCTCATGCAGTTCATCGGTATGAGAAGGATTTACATTTGTTAGATCTGGTGAGAGCACTCAGAATCTACATTTCCCGCACGGCGCCCCTGCGCCGTTCCGATGCACTCTTTGTCCTTGTCGCTGGTAAGCGCAAAGGGTCGCAGGCTTCCAAAGCCACCCTGGCTCGATGGATCAAAGAACCAATTCTTGAAGCCTACCGTTCTGCTGGGCTTCCGGTTCCTTCAGGGCTAAGGGCCCACTCAACCAGAGCCGTGGGTGCGTCCTGGGCATTACGACACCAGGCTACGGCTCAACAGGTGTGCCAGGCAGCTACCTGGTCGAGTCTGCACACTTTCACCAAACATTATCAGGTGCATACCTATGCTTCGGCGGACGCCAGCCTAGGTAGAAGAGTCCTGCAGGCGGCAGTTGCCTCCCCGTAGGGGAGGGCTGTCTTTGCAGCTCTAACATGAGGTATTTCTCTACCCACCCAGGGACAGCTTTTGGACGTCCCAATCGTCTGGGTCTCCCAATGGAGCACCGAAGAAGAAGGGAATTTTGTTACTTACCGTAAATTCCTTTTCTTCTAGCTCCTATTGGGAGACCCAGCACCCGCCCTGTTGTCCTTCGGGATTTTTGGTTGTTTTCGGGTACACATGTTGTTCATGTTCAATGGTTTTCAGTTCTCCGATGTTACTTCGGAGTGAATTTGTTTGAACCAGTTATTGGCTTTCCTCCTTCTTGCTTTAGCACTAAAACTGAGCAGCCAGTGATCCCACTGGGGGTGTATAGCCAGAAGGGGAGGGTCCTTACACTTTTAAGTGTAATGCTTTGTGTGGCCTCCGGAGGCAGTGCTATACACCCAATCGTCTGGGTCTCCCAATAGGAGCTAGAAGAAAAGGAATTTACGGTAAGTAACAAAATTCCCTTCTTCTCTACCCACCCAGGGACAGCTTTTGGACGTCCCAATCGTCTGGGTCTCCCAATGGAGCGCCGAAGAAGAAGGGAATTTTGTTACTTACCGTAAATTCCTTTTCTTCTAGCTCCTATTGGGAGACCCAGCACCCGCCCTGTTGTCCTTCGGGATTTTTGGTTGTTTTCGGGTACACATGTTGTTCATGTTCAATGGTTTTGAGTTCTCCGATGTTACTTCGGAGTGAATTTGTTTGAACCAGTTATTGGCTTTCCTCCTTCTTGCTTTAGCACTAAAACTGAGCTGCCAGTGATCCCACTGGGGGTGTATAGCCAGAAGGGGAGGGGCCTTACACTTTTAAGTGTAATGCTTTGTGTGGCCTCCGAAGGCAGTGCTATACACCCAATCGTCTGGGTCTCCCAATAGGAGCTAGAAGAAAAGGAATTTACGGTAAGTAACAAAATTCCCTTCTTTGTTACTTACCGTAAATTCTTTTTCTTATAGTTCCGTCATGGGAGACCCAGCACCCTCCCTATTGCCTGTTGGCAGGTTTCTTGTTCCGTGTGTCTTCACCGGCTGTTGTTGTTGCAGACAGAGGTTCCGGTTGTTCCGGGTTTTACTCTGTCTCTACTTGTGAGTGGATGTCCTCCTTCAGCTTTTGCACTAAACTGGCTAGGACTGGCTAGCAGGGGGTGTATATGCTAAGAGGGAGGAGCTACACGTTTGAGTGTAGTACTTTGTGTGTCCTCCGGAGGCAGAAGCTATACACCCATGGTTTGGGTCTCCCATGACGGAACTATAAGAAAAAGAATTTACGGTAAGTAACAAAATTCTCTTTTTCTGTCTCAAGATAGCTGATTGATAGCATAATGAGCTAAATTGACCCACATCTAAGCACAAACCTTCCTATATAAGTAAACCTTGCTAAGGGGAAGCATTTATCATTATTATTATAAGACAATGTACACTCTGCCTTGCATCCACATAAAGTGACAGATTAAAGCTAATCTACCTGTGTAACAAAGCTTATAGTTCTCAAGACCTCATCATACAAAATGAGGCCATTGCAAAAGTACCTAGAAGCAACTCTGCTAATAGATAAGCTGGGCTACACAGGCAGACTGGGAGGCAGAACAAGATGGTGAAGAGAAGCTGGAGTTGGCTGGGGGAGGGGCCGTATGAGGGCGGGAAACAGGGCATCCACCGCCCACACTGTGATGCCTGGAGGCTGAGCGGTGGGCGGAGTCGGGGGCGGAACGGCCGGCAAGCCAATACCGTTGCAGCGGGGGGCGTGGCTGGGACGCAGGGAGACTAGGCCGAGACCGGGGCTTAAATTTTCAGCCGCCCGAGGGGGAGAAGGTAGGGGAGAGACTGTCCTACCTGACATCTGCGGTGCCGCTCCAGGGATGGTCCGGTGTGCAGGCAGTGGGCTCTGCACTTGCCTGTGTGCAGCGCACACCTGAAGGTAAGGCTGTGGGCTTCAGGGACGCGGGGAGAGGCGTCTAGAGAGGCAGAGAGGTGGACGCCTGATGGAGGGAAGAAGCTCTTCTGCGACTGTAGGCAGCGATGTGGGCCCCATCCGAAAAGGTGAAAACGCTGCGGGGGTCCAACCTCTTTAGCTTGTCCCTGTGCGCCCTTTGGAGTAATACCGCACGGTGGATCAGGGGTGCCCATGTAGGATCTGCCCCACATGCACTCCCGGGAGTGGTACCACGGGAATGGACGGGGGAGAGGGCCCGACACCTCAAACCTCTGCGACCCTGGGGAGTAGTACCCACAGGGCTGGAGGGAATGAGGGTGAACATAGGCGACACCTGCAGAAACAGAGAAAAAGGAGAATGAGAGCGATGAGCGTCGCCGAAAAAAATGACAAATACGCAAGAAAAATGTAGCTGAGGGGGGCCAAGATGGCCCACATCAGCCTCCTACGACACTAAGCAAAAACTGATTTGAGTCCGCCTCCGGCTCAGGGTGTATACTGCTAGGGAGGAGCTAACTTTTTTTGTCTACTTAGTGTCAGCCTCCTAGTGACAGCAGCAGCATAACCCACGGTCCTGTGTCCCCCAATGAAACGAAAGAGAAAAGATTCTTCCCTCTTACTTGTTGATAATAATTGTACCCGTGGAGTACCCTTTTCTGTCTGGTACCCCATTTTTATATTATAGTCCAGAAAATCAATTGCCTCCCGATCTGCCTTATAGGTTAGTTTGATGTTATATGGGTTATTGTTCAACCAAGTCATGAAGCTCTGCAGTTCAGGACCGGTACTTCTCAAGATAATAAAGATGTCATCTATCTTACCACCTAGATGTAAAATTAATAGATTAGGGATAAGCCAAATGGACGACAATGTTTTAATTTTGTTACATACATTTTTCCTTCCTGAGTCCTCTGATACCATACCAAAAAAATATTCAATGCACATGGTTCAAAAGATAGATTTTCAGCTTAGTTTCTCCTTGATGAAAAATGAACCTTGAAATGGTAGCCTCATTTTAACCAAAACCTGGTATTAATAATTGGACAAATTGAAGGACATGGCATTTGATTTACGAGTAATGCAACAACCTTTTCCCAGTTGATCAGTTTTAGACATCCTTAAAATTATCATTAGTGATGACTAGATATGGGCGAATGCTAAAATATTCGGGTTCGGATTGTTCAAATCCAATCATTTCTACATTTGTGTATTCATACCGAATAACAAACCCAACCCAGTAGTGGTCACTCAGTTCAATGAGGTCACTTGAGGTCAGGTTACCTGCGATCATAGGTGGATGACAATGGGCACCTCCAGCTGTGACCGCAAATAACCTACGTTACGTCACCACACATCGCTGCGACTCATTCTCTGCCTTAAGATCACAGCGGGTGGTCATATTCTATGCGCTGTCACTTCAGATGTAGCAGAGCTGGAATCGTTATGGGACCTCGTGTGGATTACATCAGACCTGGGTGTTTTTGGGGTTAATAAAGGAGTGAAAGAGGGTGTTGTTTTTATCTTATTTTGTGTTTGTGTTTATTTCTTTTCACTTACAGATTAGTAATGGGGGTAGGGTTTTCATAGACCCTGCCATTGCTAATCTAGGGCTTAGTGGCAGATGTGAGCTGTTATTAACCCCTTATTAGCCTGATTGCCACCGCACCAGGGGAATCGGGAAGAATCGGGTAAAGTGCCAGGATTGTCACATCTAATGGATGTGACAATCCTGAGTGGCTGTGGGCTGTTATTGTTATAACGCGCATGCTTTATTCTTATTTTCTTTATTTCTTCATCGTTCCTTATGGGAGACCCAGACCATGGGTGTATAGCTTCTGCCTCCGGAGGACACACAAAGTACTACACTAAAAAGTGTAGCTCCTCCCTCCGAGCATATACACCCCCTGGATGACAGAATCCAACCAGTTCAATGCTTTGTGTTCAGGAGGTCACACACACATGCATCCTCTTTTGATTTTTAATTAAAGAATTGGAAGAAAAGCGGGTCCATCCTGGACTCCCGGCATGTCCCTTCTCACCCCTTTGTGTCGGCGGTGCTGTTAAGGTTGATCTCAAGGCGGGAGCCTTCCATGCCGCGCTCCTTCACCATCCCCTTTGGCTCTGGCTTGAAGTGGGAGCCTTCACGGTTCTCACTGCTCTGCAGGAGACCGGTCTCCATCCGCAGCCCTTTCAGGCCCCTGCTGGACGGAGCGCTCATCCCTCAGGGACATGGCCCTGCGTCTCAAAAAGCTAAGTATATGAGACGTTATTCAGGGGTCCCTTGTGTGGGGAGAGTGTGTTATTTGAGCATGGCGGCACCAGGGGTTCCTTTGCTGTGATTTCCGGCCGGTTCTCTGGTTTTTTCCTGAGAACCGCGCCGAGGGTGCCTGCTCGTCGGCCGCATGGATAAATTTAGGCCCTGGCTTCGGCCGCGGCCTACTTTCGTTTCTCTTCCCCTGCATGTCAGTCATGCAGGGGGACAGTGCGGCGCCGCCCACCGGCCGTTCAGCAGAGGGGAGGACACTCCTCTCTGGGGAGATGTTTCCCTCCCCTGTATTTCTCCTTAGCCCTCCGGTTCCCGCTCTTGGATTAACCCCCGCCCCCCCTCCTCACTCCAGCGCCATTTTCTCAGCGTTTTCACACTGATCGGCGCTGGCTGCTGCAGCTCTGCAAGCTGTCTGGGGGTCCAAGCTGGGAATCCGGAGGGCACACAAAAACGGCCTGGTAAGCCACAACCTCTGGTTGTGGACTTTTATACACTCTCTGGGGGTCTTTCTGAAGGAGTGAATTCTTTACTACAGAGCCTCCACCTCAGCAGCATGTCTGTCACTAGGAGCAAGGCTGCAAAGCTTTACTCTATATGCACTGCATGTAAGCTCATACTGCCCGAACCGAGCACATATCCACACTGTGATGCCTGCTCTACCGTGGTGGTGCCTCAGCCTGGAGTCTCCCCAGTGGTCCCTTCGGCTGCTCCAGCCCCGGTGGCTGAACCCCCGGCTTGGGTAGCATCGTTTTCTAAAGCTATCTCCCAGTCCTTTGCCGACTCCATGGGACAGCTGTCACGGACTCTGCTAACCATGCATCAGCCCCCTTCTCAGGGTGCCTCTGCTGCTCCGACTCGCTCTGCAGAGCTCACAGAGTATGTTTCATCTGATCCCAGACCCCGTCCTCCTAAACGGAGACGCAGGGACTCTTCTCCTTCCTCGTCCCACGGCTCTGATTCACGTGCTGAATCGCAAGGCGAGGAGGATGCCTTTACTGTGGGCTCAGACGCTACGTCTATGTACCCCATTGATCTATCTGAAAGTGATGCGGATGTTAGTGACTTGATTGCGTCCATTAACTCCGTACTGGACCTTAATCCACCAGTGTCAGACGAACAAGCTTCTTTGGTAGAAAAACACCAGTTTACCTCACCTAAGAGAGCAAGGAGTACGTTTTTTAACCACTCCAGTTTTCAGGCCACTGTGACCAAACCCAGGGCCTGCCCTGACAAACGCTTTCCTAAGCGTACCTCTGATGACCGTTTTCCTTTTCCACCTGAGGTGGTCAAGGAGTGGGCTCAGTCACCAAAGGTAGATCCTCCGGTGTCTAGAATCTCAGCCCGGACAGTTGTGTCTGTGGCGGATGGCACCTCTCTTAAGGACTCCACTGACCGCCAGGTTAACCTTCTGGCCAAATCTGTATATGAAGCGGCAGGGGCCTCTTTCTCCCCGTCCTTTGCAGCAGTGTGGGCTCTTCAGGCCATCTCTGCTTCTCTGGCGGAGATGCACTCCCTCACTAGGGACTCTATGCCCGAAATGGTTGCCTTAACTTCCCAAGCTTCGGCTTTTTCATCCTATGCTATGTCTGCCATTTTGGAGGCGTCTCACCGCACAGCGGTAGCCTCCGCTAATTCCCTCGCGATCCGCAGGATCTTGTGGCTTCGTGAGTGGAAAGCAGACGCTGCTTCCAAGAAGTTTCTAGCTGGGCTCCCTTTTTCTGGGACCCGGCTGTTCGGTGAACAACTGGATGAAATCATTAAGAAAGCTACTGGCGGGAAGAGTACTTACTTGCCACAAACTAAAACCAGGAAACCTGTCCAGGGCAGGAACCAGTCGAGATTTCGGTCCTTTTGTTCCTCTAACTGGTCCTCCTCTAAGCCCTCAGCCTCGTCCACTAACTCAGCTAAGGATTGAAAACCCAACTGGCGCACGAAGCCTCGTCCTCCGAAGAACGGAGGAGCCGCTGCCACCAAGGCAGCCTCCTCTTGACTATCGGGCCGCGCCAGCAACGTCCTTAGTCGGTGGCAGGCTCTCCCACTTTGGCGACGTGTGGTTTCAACACGTCTCCGACCAGTGGGTGCGGGATATCATCTCGCACGGCTACAGGATAGAATTTTCTTCCAGCCCGCCAAACAGATTTTTTCTGTCCACTCCCCCCTGCTCCAAGGCCGCCGCCTTCTCACAGGCCGTGGCATCCTTGCAGGCCAACAGAGTGATTGTACCGGTTCCCGCTCGGGAACGGTTCAGAGGTTTCTACTCAAACCTCTTCCTAGTCCCCAAAAAGAACGGTTCCTTCCGGCCCATCCTGGATCTCAAGCTTCTCAACAAGCATGTTCAGGTGCGGCACTTTCGCATGGAATCTCTGCGATCAGTCATTGCCTCAATGACCCAGGGAGATTTTCTTGCATCCATCGACATCAAAGATGCCTATTTGCATGTGCCAATTGCAGTTTCACACCAGCGTTGGCTCCGTTTTGTAATCGGGGAGGAACACTTCCAATTCGTGGCTCTCCCCTTCGGGCTAGCCACGGCACCTCGAGTATTCACCAAGGTCATGGCAGCAGTGGTTGCGGTTCTGCACCTCCAGGGGTTGGCAGTGATTCCTTACCTGGACGACCTTCTAGTCAAGGCTTCATCCAGTGCAGACTGTCAGCGGAGTGTCTCGCTCACTCTTGCCACGCTTGTCCAATTCGGGCGGCTTGTCAATCTGCCAAAGTCCACTCTGACCCCGACCCAGAAACTCACGTACCTAGGGATGCAATTCGAGACTCTGCCGGCACTTGTCAAGCTGCCCTTAGTCAAACAGCAGTCCCTTCATTGGGCGGTGCGCTCTCTGTTGCGGGCCCACCGTCATTCCATCAGGCACCTCATGCAGGTACTGGGTCAGATGGTGGCGTCAATGGAAGCGGTTCCCTTTGCCCAGTTACATCTGCGTCCTCTGCAGCTGGACATTCTCCGCTGTTGGGACAAGCGGACCTCTTCCTTGCACAGGCTAGTGACTCTGTCGCCACAGACCAAGAGCTCTCTTCAGTGGTGGCTTCGGCCCCTCTCTCTATCCCAGGAACGCTCTTTTCTGATCCCGTCTTGGGTAATTCTCACCACGGACGCCAGTCTGTCCGGCTGGGGAGCAGTGTTTCTCCACCACCGAGCACAGGGCACTTGGACTCCGTCCGAATCAGCCCTCTCGATCAATGTTCTGGAAATCAGAGCTGTGCTCCTAGCTCTCGAAGCCTTTCACCACCTGTTGGCGGGCAAGAACATTCGAGTCCAGTCAGACAACGCGACAGCGGTTGCCTACATCAATCACCAGGGCGGGACTCGCAGCCGCCTGGCAATGTTGGAGGTACAACGCATCCTTCAGTCGACGGAGGACTCCAAGTCCACCATATCCGCAGTCCACATCCCAGGCGTAGAAAACTGGGAGGCAGATTATCTCAGCCGTCAAACCGTGGACAGCGGTGAGTGTGCCCTGCATCCGGCGGTGTTTCGGTCAATCTGCCGCAAGTGGGGCACTCCGGAAGTGGATCTCATGGCATCCCGGCACAACAACAAGGTCCCGGTTTACGTGGCTCGCTCCCACAATCCTCAGGCCTTGGCAGCGGACGCGCTGGTTCAGGATTGGTCCCAGTTCCGTCTAGCCTATGTGTTTCCTCCCCTAGCTCTCTTGCCCAGAGTCCTGCGCAAGATCAGAATCAGGGCCGTCGGGTCATAATCATTGCTCCAGACTGGCCCAGACGAGCTTGGTACCCAGACCTGTTCCGTCTGTCCGTGGAAGTGCCGTGGCATCTCCCGGACCGCCCAGACCATCTCTCACAAGGTCCGTTTTTCCGCCAGAATTCTGCGGCCCTCAGGTTGACGGCGTGGCTCTTGAGTCCTGGATCCTGACTGCTTCAGGCATTCCTTCCGAGGTCATCTCCACTATGACTCAGGCTCGGAAGTCTTCCTCGGCCAGGATTTACCACAGGACTTGGAGAATTTTCCTGTCCTGGTGTCGTTCGTCCGGCCATGCTCCTTGGCCTTTTTCCTTGCCGACCATCCTGTCTTTTCTACAGTCCGGTCTGCAGCTAGGACTATCCCTCAATTCCCTCAAGGGACAGGTCTCGGCTCTTTCAGTGTTGTTCCAGCGGCGTATCGCGGCTGGCTCAGGTGCGCACCTTCATGCAGGGCGCATCTCACATCATTCCTCCTTATCGGAGGCCCTTGGATCCCTGGGACCTTAATCTGGTCCTCACGGCCTTACAGAAACCCCCCTTTGAGCCTCTTAGGGAGGTTCCCTTGTTTCGACTTTCCCAGAAAGTGGTTTTTCTGGTGGCCATAACTTCTCTCAGGAGAGTCTCTGATTTGGCTGCGCTCTCTTCGGAGTCACCCTTTTTGGTTTTTCACCAAGACAAGGTGGTTCTCCGTCCGACGCAGGATTTTCTCCCTAAGGTGGTATCTCCTTTCCACCTTAACCAGGACATTTCATTGCCTTCCCTTTGTCCGGCCCCTGTGCATCGCTTTGAGAAAGCATTGCATACTTTAGATTTGGTGCGGGCGCTCCGGATCTATGTGTCACGCACCGCTGCTCTTAGGCGGTGCACCTCTTTTTGTGCTGACCGCAGGTCAGCGCAAGGGTCTCTCGGCTTCCAAACCGACCCTAGCTCGTTGGATTAGGTCGGCCATATCCGATGCCTACCAATGTGCTCAGGTGCCTCCCCCGCCGGGGATTAAAGCGCACTCGACCAGAGCTGTCGGTGCCTCTCTGGCTTTTAGGCACCAGGCTACGGTTCAGCAGGTCTGTCAGGCTGCCACTTGGTCCAGTCTGCATACCTTTTCGAAGCACTACCAAGTGCATGCTCATGCTTCGGCAGATGCGAGCTTGGGCAGACACATCCTTCAGGCGGCTGTCGCCCATTTGTGAAGTTAGGTTTTGCCTACTTCTCAGCTTTCTGTTTATTCCCACCCATGGACTGCTTTGAGACGTCCCATGGTCTGGGTCTCCCATAAGGAACGATGAAGAAAAAGAGAATTTTGTTTACTTACCGTAAATTCTTTTTCTTATAGTTCCGACATGGGAGACCCAGCACCCTCCCTGTTGCCTGTTGGCAGTTCTTGTTCCGTGTGTTTTCACCAGCTGTTGTTGTAGACAGAGGTTCCGGTTATTCCGGGTTTTACTCTATATCTACTTATGGGTGGATGTCCTCCTTCAGCTTTTGCACTAAACTGGTTGGATTCTGTCATCCAGGGGGTGTATATGCTCGGAGGGAGGAGCTACACTTTTTAGTGTAGTACTTTGTGTGTCCTCCGGAGGCAGAAGCTATACACCCATGGTCTGGGTCTCCCATGTCGGAACTATAAGAAAAAGAATTTACGGTAAGTAAACAAAATTCTCTTTTTTTCCTTTTTTTATTTTTTATTTCCAAAGGTTCCGGAACATTATCCGGAGTTCCCTGAGAACTCCAGGCCCAGGTCCGGTACTAGGGTATTTTTAAAACCTCTCGGATTCTAAATTTTAGAGTCCGGGTCTGTCCATCACTAATCAATAGACAAACAAAAAAAGTGCATAGTGTTCATGTTGTTGTGTAAACAGAAATATTATATGCAAAATTAAAAATGACATGCCATACGGCAAGCAAAATCAAGAAATGCAAAAAACTAAATTATTGAGTAAATGTATTAAATAATAGTTGTATCCTAACTATAATTAAATTGTTGTACAATGTTTTTCTCCACTTTTCTTAGATAATAATCTTTTTTCTTATTTTCTCATAGGCACTTCATTCAGGGAAAAAACCCAATCAAAGTCAACATCTAAGTCACTGAGCGGGTCGAGTGAAGTACCTCAAAATTTGCAGACCACCACGGGTATGGTTTTAGCATATACAGATCTCTAAATTATGGATAAATAGAAAAAGAAACAATTAAAAATAATTTAACACAAACAGTCCCATTCTCACACCACATAAAAATACCCAATTAAAGAAAGCTGTCAAAGCTCTCATTGAGCCCAATAGGAGTCCTTGTGTCCAATCTATAAATCCAATGACTCAAGTTGTGCAAGGGCCTTAAATAGGTTACCACCTCTAACCTCTGATCTATGGCCTTTATAATTAAAGGGGTTATCCGGCTTATTTTAACTTTTCTTCATTATTACCCTATTGGGCTACATTGGGGCAGGTAAGTAGCTAGTGACCACTTACCTGCCCTGCTGTCAGCCTTTCTCCCCCGGCTCAGAGCGGTCATGTGACCGCTCCTGCCACGATTTTGCTGCTTCGGTCATTTCATGTCAACATGGGCAGGACCATGTTGACATGCAAATTTGGAACAGCATGTTGCCGCCCTGCTGGGCGGGTACAGTGTGTGGAGTCCCCGCCCCTCTTCCCTGCACCCTCCCACACATTCCTCCGCACCCCGTACTCTCCCCGCCCACGGTGTTACCGCCAGCACCAGGCCCCCTGCTCAGGATAGCAGGAGTGCCCGTGCAGTCTGTGTCCCGCTCCAGCCCCGCGGCTGCCTTCATTGCAGGCTCAGCAGCCTCTCACATTGCAGCGCAGGCAGGGATGTTAGATGACATCATTGCCTGCTGTGACGATCTTCGCTTCACTCCTGTCAGCGCTGTCAGTGCCTTCTATGCCGCTGCGTTCTCACGTCACTAGCGGTGACGTCTCGGGCGATACTGCTGAGAACGCGGCGGGCATAGAAGTCAGGGACAGATCTGACAGGAGTGAAGCGAAGATCGTCACCGCAGGTAATGATTTCATCTAACCTCCTGATAGCAGCGCTCGGCATCCCCTGCAGTGACCTGGGCTATTGATGTTAGCTCAGGTCACTGCATTACTCTCCCAGCCGACTGGTACATTGACTATGGTATGGATCGTCATGGGACCCCCTTATTGGATTATGCCGGACCTGGATTTGTTTTTCTTTTGAATAAATTGGTGAATGAGGGAATGTTTTGAGTAGTGTTTTTTCAAATAAAACTATTTTTTTTGTTGTCTATTTTTTTCTATTACTGACTGGGTTTGTGATGTCGGATATCTGATAGACGCGTGACATCACTAACCCCAGGGCTTGATGCCAGGTGACATTACACATTTGGCATCAACCCCATATATTATCCCGTTTGCCACCGCACCAGGGCACGGGATGAGTTGGGGCGAAGCACCAGGATTGGCACATCTAATGGATGTACCACTTCTGGGGCGGCTGTGGCCTGCTATTTTTAGGCTGGGGAGTGTCCAATAACAGTAGGCCTCCCTAGTCTGAGAATACCAGACCACAGCTGTCTGCTTTACCTTGGCTGGTGATCCAATTTGGGGGGACCCCATGTTTTTTGTTTTAAACTATTTATTTAATTTAAAATAACAGCGTGGGGTGCCCTCTGTTTTGGATTACCAGCCAAGGTGAAGCTGCCAGCTGTGGTTTGCAGGCTGCAACCATCTGCTTTACCCTAGCTGGCTACAAAAGTATGTTTTTTTTTTAATTATTTTTTATTTATTTTTTGGATAAATACAAGGCTAAGCACACTTTAGTGCCACATGAAAGTCACTAAAGGGTGCCAGCTTAGAATATGCAGGGGGGTAGGACATTATATGTCTTTCTCATCTATCTATCTATCTATCTATCTATCTATCTATCTATCTATCTATCTATCTATCTATCTATCTATCTATCTATCTGTCTAACCCTCTGTTCATTCATTCATCCCTCTATTTCTCTGTCTCTATATCTATCTATTCATCTCTATATCTACTCATCTATTTATCTTTCTTGCTGCTTCCAATTTTTGCAGTCCGCAAAAAAACGGAAGACACGGATGTATCCGTGAAAAAATTGGCCATTTTTTGCGGACCGCAAAAACGGAACGGTCATGTGAATGTAGCCTACATGTGTTCCCTATGGGGGTAGGGGTCGGTACAGAACGATGGTGAGGGGGAGGTCGCTACAGAGCGCCGTGTGTGTGTGTGTGTGTGGGGGGGAGGGTTGCAGAGCCTGATGTGTGTGGCGCAGAGCCCGATGTGTGTGTGTGTGTTTGTGTGTGTGTGTGTATGTGTGTGGCGCAGAGCCCTATGTGTGTGTGTGTGTGTGTGTGGCGCAGAGCCCGATGTGTGCGTGCGTGCGTTGTGTGTGTGTGTGTGTGTGTGTGTGTGGCGCAGAGCCCGATGTGGGGCTGTTATTTTCATTGCTAGAGTGATAACAGATCAGGTGCTGGGGTAGAATACTGACAGGGAATGTGTGTGCAGGGGGCGGGCAGGGGACGGGGCTAGACACTGAGGCCGGGCAGTGCCAGCTCTAACTGAGGTTTTGCACAGGAAGTGGTCAGTTTGCTAGAGCAAAATGTAAACAAAGAACTGCAGAGAATAAAGGGATAATTCAATAGGAACAAAAGTTAGAAAACAAAAATAACAATGTAGGGGTGTTTTATATGACAATACAGCACAGATAAACTCAACATTTTTTGGTAAGCTAATGTCGGACAACTCCTTTAATTTGCTTCAGTCAGATTTATGGTACAATTGGAAATGTTTTGGTAGGGTTTTTAGGTCTTCCGCCTCATGCAGAGTCTTTGTTTTCTCAATGTCCCTGATGGGCTCACGGAATCCCACCTTTAACCCCCTAACCCCTGGACGATTTTTCCGTTTTTGTTTTTTGCTCCCCTTTTTCCAAGAGTCGTAACTTTTTTATTTTTCCCGTCAATCTTGCCATAAGAGGGCTTGTTTTTTGCGGGACGTATTGGTCTTTTAAGTGAAACCATGAGTTTTACCATATATGGTACTGGAAAACAGCACAAAATTTCCATGTGCGGAAAAATTACAAAAAAGTGTGATTGGACAATGGTTTATGGGGTACTTTATTCACCGTGTTCACTGTATGGTAAAACTGATGGGTGGGTGTGATACTTCAGGTTGGTATGAGTTCGTTGATACCAAACATGTTTAGGTTTACTTTTATATAAGGGGTTAAAAAAAGGTTTGTCCAAAAAATTGGAGCACTTTCTGCGGCATTTTCTGCAACTTGTAGTGTTCTCATTTTCTTTGTCGCTCCATTGGGAGACCCAGACAATTGGGTGTATAGCTACTGCCTCCGGAGGCCACACAAAGTATTACACTTAAAAGTGTAAATCCCCTCCCCTTCTGCCTATACACCCCCCGTGGGATCACGGGCTCCTCAGTTTTCATGCTTTGTGCGAAGGAGGTCAGACATCCACGCATAGCTCCACTGTTTAGTCAGCAGCAGCTGCTGACTATGTCGGATGGAAGAAAAGAGGGCCCATACTAGGGCCCCCAGCATGCTCCCTTCTCACCCCACTTTTGTCGGCGGTGTTTGTTAAGGTTGAGGTACCCATTGCGGGTACGGAGGCTGGAGCCCACATGCTGCTTTCCTTCCCCATCCCCCTTAGGGCTCTGGGTGAAGTGGGATCTTACCGGTCTCCAGGCACTGAGGCCGTGCTCCATCCACAGCCCCTGGGAATCTGCTGGACATGGAGCTGAGTATCTTCAGGGACATGGCCCTGCTACTTCAAGGTACTCTGTGTCCCCGTACAGACCGCGCACAGTCACACTACAGCATTGCTGGGTGTGTTAGTGCGCCGGGGACAACAGCGCTGTGCGCTTGTGCCATGACTAACTACAGCTTGCTGAGTGTGTCAATGTATTGGGAACTGCCGCGCCGGCCGCTGCTGTCAGTTTTACACTGCGGCGCGGCTGGGACTTGTGGTGCGCCGGGGACTTACGCGCTGGCCGTGCATATATGACGGCCGCGCTTACTACTCGAGTCCCCGGCTTTTGCGGCCTAGTTTCGTTTCGTTCCCGCCCCCAGGCCTGCCAGTCAGGGGAAGGGCGGGACGCTGTACAGAACGTCAGCGCCGAGGGCTGGAGTCTACTTTACATACTCCAGCCCTCACACTGGGCACAGTGGGACGCCACTTTCCCGCACTTTGTCTGAGGCACGCCCACGGCCTGCCCCTCTCCACAGGACGCCGGCAGCCATTCCTGTGTGCAGTCTGAGCTGGAGAAGGGAGACAAGTTCTGGGAGACCCAGACACGGGATTCTGGCGACCACACACCCGCTTTTGAGCGGGCGGTAAGCAGCACCTGTGGTGCTGACCCCAATAGTGCCGGAGTGTACATTTGTATTTTTATGCTTGCATGCTATACATTGCACTGTACGGTCGTTATTGATTCTTGGCTATATACCCTCCTAGATTGCTCAGAGGAGACAACAGCATGTCGTCCGCAAAAAGCAAGGGTGCCAAGGCACAGGCTTTCTATGCTGCTTGTACCGCATGTGAGGCTATTCTACCGGCAGGTTCCACTGACCCCCATTGTGTGCAGTGCTCGGCTCCTGTGGCACTTGCTCGGCCGGGGCCTCTGCTAGAGGTGACCCAGGGAGAACCACCTGTGAATACTGTCCAGGTGACGGGGACGGAGTTTGCAGTTTTTGCTGATAGATTGTCTGTGACTATGACTAAAATTCTAGAAACTTTGCAGTCTAGACCGGTAACTCAGACCATGGGCACTGTTGAATCATTGCTCCCTGGTCCCCCTCAGTTGGAACAACTCCGGGCTCCGGGGGTGTCCCATGCATCCCAGGGTGAAGGCTCTGACACGGACGACAGTCCCAGACAGCCTAAGCGAGCTCGCTGGGAGCGGCCCTCGACTTCATCACACTGGTCAGGGTCCCAGCAGGAGGACTCTCTGTATGATGAGGCGGAGGTAGCTGATCAGGATTCTGATCCTGAGACCGCTCTCAATCTGGATACACCTGATGGTGACGCCATAGTGAATGATCTTATAGCGTCCATCAATAGAATGTTGGATATTTCTCCCCCAGCTCCTCCAGTGGAGGAGTCAGCTTCACAGCAGGAGAAATTCCATTTCAGGTATCCCAAGCGTAAATTGAGTACTTTTCTGGACCACTCTGACTTTAGAGAGGCAGTCCAGAAACACCACGCTTATCCAGATAAGCGTTTCTCCAAACGACTTAAGGATACACGTTATCCCTTTCCCCCTGACGTGGTCAAGGGCTGGACCCAGTGTCCCAAGGTGGATCCTCCAATCTCCAGGCTTGCGGCTAGATCCATAGTTGCAGTGGAGGATGGGGCTGCACTTAAAGATGCCACTGACAGACAGATGGAGCTCTGGTTGAAATCCATCTATGAAGCTATCGGCGTGTCGTTTGCTCCAGCATTCGCAGCCGTATGGGCACTCCAAGCTATTTCAGCTGGTCTTACACAGATTGACACGGTCACACGTACATCTGTTCCGCAGGTGGCGTCCTTAACCTCTCAAATGTCTGCATTTGCGTCTTACGCGATTAATGCTGTCCTGGACTCTACGAGCCGTACGGCAGTGGCGTCCGCCAACTCCGTGGTTTTACGCAGAGCCTTGTGGTTAAGGGAATGGAAGGCAGATTCTGCTTCCAAAAAGTGCTTAACCAGTTTGCCATTTTCTGGTGACCGACTGTTTGGTGAGCGATTGGATGAAATCATTAAACAGTCCAAGGGTAAGGATTCATCCTTACCCCAGCACAATTCAAACAAACCTCAACAGAGGAGGGGACAGTCGGGGTTTCGGTCCTTTCGAGGCTCGGGCAGGTCCCAATTCTCCTCGTCCAAAAGGACTCAAAAGGATCAGAGGCGCTCAGATTCTTGGCGGGCTCAGTCACGCCCAAAAAAGACAGCCGGAAGAACCGCTCCCAAGGCGGCTTCCTCATAACTTTCGGCCTCCTCTCTCCGCATCCTCGGTCGGTGGCAGGCTCTCCCGCTTTGGCGACATTTGGCTGCCACAGGTCAAAGACCGTTGGGTGAGAGACATTCTGTCTCACGGGTACAGGATAGAGTTCAGTTCTCGTCCTCCAACTCGATTCTTCAGAACTTCTCCACCTCCCGACCGAGCCGATGCTCTTCTGCAAGCGGTGTGCACTCTAAAGGCAGAAGGAGTGGTGATCCCTGTTCCTCTTCAGGAGCAAGGTCACGGTTTTTACTCCAATTTGTTTGTGGTGCCAAAGAAGGACGGGTCTTTCCGTCCCGTTCTGGACCTAAAACTGCTCAACAAGCACGTGAAAACCAGGCGGTTCCGGATGGAATCCCTCCGCTCCGTCATCGCCTCAATGTCTCAAGGAGATTTCCTAGCATCAATAGACATCAAGGATGCTTATCTCCACGTGCCGATTGCTCCAGAGCACCAGCGTTTTCTACGCTTCGTTATAGGAGACGAACACCTTCAGTTCGTAGCTCTGCCTTTCGGGCTGGCGACAGCCCCACGGGTCTTCACCAAGGTCATGGCAGCAGTAGTAGCAGTCCTGCACTCTCAGGGTCACTCTGTGATCCCTTACTTGGACGATCTACTTGTCAAGGCACCCTCTCAAGAGGCATGCCAACACAGCCTGACCGTTGCGCTGGAGACTCTCCAAAGTTTCGGGTGGATCATCAACTTTTCAAAGTCAAATCTGACCCCGACCCAATCGCTAACATATCTTGGCATGGAGTTTCATACTCTCTCAGCGATAGTGAAGCTTCCGCTGGACAAACAGCGTTCACTACAGACAGGGGTACAATCTCTCCTTCAAGGACAGTCGCATCCCCTGAGGCGCCTCATGCACTTCCTAGGGAAGATGGTAGCAGCAATGGAGGCAGTCCCTTTCGCGCAGTTTCATCTGCGTCCACTACAATGGGACATTCTCCGCCAATGGGACGGGAAGTCGACGTCCCTCGACAGGAACGTCTCCCTTTCTCAGGCGGCCAAGGAATCTCTTCGGTGGTGGCTTCTTCCCACCTCATTGTCAAAAGGAAAGTCCTTCCTACCCCCATCCTGGGCGGTGGTCACGACAGACGCGAGTCTATCAGGGTGGGGAGCAGTGTTTCTCCACCACAGGGCTCAAGGTACGTGGACTCAG
This sequence comes from Anomaloglossus baeobatrachus, assembly GCF_048569485.1. NCBI lineage: Eukaryota > Metazoa > Chordata > Amphibia > Anura > Aromobatidae > Anomaloglossus > Anomaloglossus baeobatrachus. The sequence goes on along the minus strand of NW_027443681.1, from coordinate 2,416 downwards.
CAAGAGTCCACCCTTCAGATCAATGTTCTGGAAATCAGAGCAGTGTATCTTGCCCTACAAGCCTTCCAGCAGTGGCTGGAAGGCAAGCAGATCCGAATTCAGTCGGACAACTCCACAGCGGTGGCATACATCAACCACCAAGGAGGAACACGCAGTCGGCAAGCCTTCCAGGAAGTCCGGCGGATTCTGAGGTGGGTGGAAGACACGGCATCCACCATATCCGCAGTTCACATCCCGGGCGTAGAAAACTGGGAAGCAGACTTCCTCAGTCGCCAGGGTATGGACGCAGGGGAATGGTCTCTTCACCCGGACGTGTTTCAGGAGATCTGTCGCCGCTGGGGGATGCCGGACGTCGACCTAATGGCGTCCCGGCACAACAACAAGGTCCCGGCTTTCATGGCACGGTCTCACGATCACAGAGCTCTGGCGGCGGACGCCTTAGTTCAAGATTGGTCGCAGTTCCGGCTGCCTTATGTGTTTCCACCTCTGGCACTGTTGCCCAGAGTGCTACGCAAGATCAGGTCCGACTGCCGCCGCGCCATCCTCGTCGCTCCAGACTGGCCGAGGAGGTCGTGGTACCCGGATCTGTGGCATCTCACGGTAGGCCAACCGTGGACACTACCAGACCGACCAGACTTGCTGTCTCAAGGGCCGTTTTTCCATCTGAATTCTGCGGCCCTGAACCTGACTGTGTGGCCATTGAGTCCTGGATCCTAGCGTCTTCAGGATTATCTCAAGGGGTCATTGCCACCATGAGACAGGCTAGGAAACCAACCTCCGCCAAGATCTACCACAGGACGTGGAAGATATTCTTATCTTGGTGCTCTGCTCAGGGAGTTTCTCCCTGGCCATTTGCATTGCCTACTTTTCTTTCCGTCCTGCAATCCGGTTTGGAAAAAGGTTTGTCGCTCGGCTCCCTTAAAGGACAAGTCTCAGCGCTATCTGTATTTTTTCAGAAGCGCATAGCACGACTTCCTCAGGTACGCACGTTCCTGCAAGGGGTTGGTCATATCGTCCCTCCTTACAAGCGGCCGTTAGAGCCCTGGGATCTGAACAGGGTTCTAATTGCTCTCCAGAAGCCGCCTTTCGAGCCTATGAGGGATGTTTCTCTTTCTCGCCTTTCACAGAAAGTGGCCTTTCTAATAGCGGTCACGTCTCTTCGGAGAGTGTCCGAGCTAGCAGCGCTGTCATGCAAATCTCCCTTCCTGGTGTTTCACCAGGACAAGGTGGTTCTGCGCCCGATTCCGGAGTTTCTCCCTAAGGTGGTATCCCCCTTTCATCTCAATCAGGATATCTCCTTACCTTCTTTGTGTCCTCATCCAGTTCATCAATGTGAAAAGGATTTGCATTTGTTGGATCTGGTGAGAGCGCTCAGAATCTACATTTCCCGCACGGCGCCCCTGCGCCGCTCGGATGCTCTCTTTGTCCTGGTCGCTGGTCAGCGTAAAGGGTCGCAAGCTTCCAAATCCACCCTGGCTCGGTGGATCAAGGAACCAATTCTTGAAGCCTACCGTTCTGCTGGGCTTCCGGTTCCCTCAGGGCTGAAGGCCCATTCTACCAGAGCCGTGGGTGCGTCCTGGGCATTACGGCACCAGGCTACGGCTCAGCAGGTGTGCCAGGCGGCTACCTGGTCGAGTCTGCACACTTTTACCAAGCATTATCAGGTGCATACCTACGCTTCGGCGGACGCCAGCCTAGGTAGACGAGTCCTTCAGGCGGCGATTGCCCCCATGTAGGAAAGGGCCGTTTTACGGCCCTATCACGAGGTATTATTTTACCCACCCAGGGACTGCTTTTGGACGTCCCAATTGTTTGGGTCTCCCAATGGAGCGACAAAGAAGAAGGGAATTTTGTTTACTTACCGTAAATTCCTTTTCTTCTAGCTCCAATTGGGAGACCCAGCACCCGCCCTGTTTCCTTCGGGCTTTTTGTTTTTTCGGGTACACATGTTGTTCATGTTCAATGGTTTCAGTTCTCCGATATTCCTTCGGATTGAATTTGTTTTTAAACCAGTTATTGGCTTTCCTCCTTCTTGCTTTGACACTAAAACGGAGGAGCCCGTGATCCCACGGGGGGTGTATAGGCAGAAGGGGAGGGCCTTTACACTTTTAAGTGTAATACTTTGTGTGGCCTCCGGAGGCAGTAGCTATACACCCAATTGTCTGGGTCTCCCAATTGGAGCTAGAAGAAAAGGAATTTACGGTAAGTAAACAAAATTCCCTTCTTCTTTATCGTTCCTATGGGAGACCCAGACATTGGGTGTATAGCTTCTGCCTCCGGAGGACACACAAAGTACTACACTAAAAAGTGTAGCTCCTCCCTCTGAGCCTATACACCCCCTGGAGAGCCAGATCTAGCCAGTTCATTGCTTTGTGTTCAGGAGGCATACATCCACACATGCATTCTCATCTGATTT
>NW_027443680.1:0-38008 GCF_048569485.1 Anomaloglossus baeobatrachus | reverse complement strand
CCTGTTTGGTGGAGATAATATTTAATAAAATAAGTAGAAATCTACTAAAAGTTTCGTTTGTTTATATTGCCATCCTGAGATAATCGTCTCCATGCTCCAAATCCATTTTAAAGCCATTTCAAAGGCATTTTGCGCATACATGAAATGAACACATTTTTCTCCAAAACTATAACACATGCAAGCTTGTCCTGTTTGGTGGAGATGATATTTAATAAAATAAGTAGAAATCCACTAAAAGTTTTGTTTGGTTATCTTGCAATCCCGAGATAATCGTCTCCATGCTCCAAATCCATTTTAAAGCCATTTCAAAGGCATTTTGCGCATACATGAAATGAACACATTTTTCTCCAAAACTATAACACATGCAAGCTTGTCCTGTTTGGTGGAGATGATATTTAATAAAATAAGTAGAAATCCACTAAAAGTTTTGTTTGGTTATCTTGCAATCCCGAGATAATCGTCTCCATGCTCCAAATCCATTTTAAAGCCATTTTTAAGGCATTTCTCGCATACATGAAATGAACACATTTTTCTCCAAAACTATAACAGATGCAAGCTTGTCCTGTTTGGCGGAGATGATATTTAATAAAATAAGTAGAAATCCACTAAAAGTTTTGTTTGGTTATCTTGCAATCCCGAGATAATCGTCTCCATGCTCCAAATCCATTTTAAAGCCATTTTTAAGGCATTTCGCGCATACATGAAATGAACACATTTTTCTCCAAAACTATAACAGATGCAAGCTTGTCCTGTTTGGTGGAGATAATATTTAATAAAATAAGTAGAAATCTACTAAAAGTTTCGTTTGTTTATATTGCCATCCTGAGATAATCGTCTCCATGCTCCAAATCCATTTTAAAGCCATTTCAAAGGCATTTTGCGCATTCATGAAATGAACACATTTTTCTCCAAAACTATAACACATGCAAGCTTGTCCTGTTTGGTGGAGATGATATTTAATAAAATAAGTAGAAATCCACTAAAAGTTTTGTTTGGTTATCTTGCAATCCCGAGATAATCGTCTCCATGCTCCAAATCCATTTTAAAGCCATTTTTAAGGCATTTCGCGCATACATGAAATGAACACATTTTTCTCCAAAACTATAACAGATGCAAGCTTGTCCTATTTGGTGGAGATGATATTTAATAAAATAAGTAGAAATCCACTAAAAGTTTTGTTTGGTTATCTTGCAATCCCGAGATAATCGTCTCCATGCTCCAAATCCATTTTAAAGCCATTTTTAAGGCATTTCGCGCATACATGAAATGAACACATTTTTCTCCAAAACTATAACAGATGCAAGCTTGTCCTGTTTGGTGGAGATGATATTTAATAAAATAAGTAGAAATCCACTAAAAGTTTTGTTTGGTTATATTGCAATCCCGAGATAATCGTCTCCATGCTCCAAATCCATTTTAAAGCCATTTTTAAGGCATTTCGCGCATACATGAAATGAACACATTTTTCTCCAAAACTATAACAGATGCAAGCTTGTCCTGTTTGGCGGAGATGATATTTAATAAAATAAGTAGAAATCCACTAAAAGTTTTGTTTGGTTATCTTGCAATCCCGAGATAATCGTCTCCATGCTCCAAATCCATTTTAAAGCCATTTTTAAGGCATTTCGCGCATACATGAAATGAACACATTTTTCTCCAAAACTATAACAGATGCAAGCTTGTCCTGTTTGGTGGAGATAATATTTAATAAAATAAGTAGAAATCTACTAAAAGTTTCGTTTGTTTATATTGCCATCCTGAGATAATCGTCTCCATGCTCCAAATCCATTTTAAAGCCATTTCAAAGGCATTTTGCGCATACATGAAATGAACACATTTTTCTCCAAAACTTTAACACATGCAAGCTTGTCCTGTTTGGTGGAGATGATATTTAATAAAATAAGTAGAAATCCACTAAAAGTTTTGTTTGGTTATCTTGCAATCCCGAGATAATCGTCTCCATGCTCCAAATCCATTTTAAAGCCATTTTTAAGGCATTTCGCGCATACATGAAATGAACACATTTTTCTCCAAAACTATAACAGATGCAAGCTTGTCCTGTTTGGTGGAGATGATATTTAATAAAATAAGTAGAAATCCACTAAAAGTTTTGTTTGGTTATCTTGCAATCCCGAGATAATCGTCTCCATGCTCCAAATCCATTTTAAAGCCATTTTTAAGGCATTTCGCGCATACATGAACACATTTTTCTCCAAAACTATAACAGATGCAAGCTTGTCCTGTTTGGTGGAGATGATATTTAATAAAATAAGTAGAAATCCACTAAAAGTTTTGTTTGGTTATCTTGCAATCCCGAGATAATCGTCTCCATGCTCCAAATCCATTTTAAAGCCATTTTTAAGGCATTTCGCGCATACATGAAATGAACACATTTTTCTCCAAAACTATAACAGATGCAAGCTTGTCCTGTTTGGTGGAGATAATATTTAATAAAATAAGTAGAAATCTACTAAAAGTTTCGTTTGTTTATATTGCCATCCTGAGATAATCGTCTCCATGCTCCAAATCCATTTTAAAGCCATTTCAAAGGCATTTTGCGCATACATGAAATGAACACATTTTTCTCCAAAACTATAACACATGCAAGCTTGTCCTGTTTGGTGGAGATGATATTTAATAAAATAAGTAGAAATCCACTAAAAGTTTTGTTTGGTTATCTTGCAATCCCGAGATAATCGTCTCCATGCTCCAAATCCATTTTAAAGCCATTTCAAAGGCATTTTGCGCATACATGAAATGAACACATTTTTCTCCAAAACTATAACACATGCAAGCTTGTCCTGTTTGGTGGAGATGATATTTAATAAAATAAGTAGAAATCCACTAAAAGTTTTGTTTGGTTATCTTGCAATCCCGAGATAATCGTCTCCATGCTCCAAATCCATTTTAAAGCCATTTTTAAGGCATTTCGCGCATACATGAAATGAACACATTTTTCTCCAAAACTATAACAGATGCAAGCTTGTCCTGTTTGGTGGAGATGATATTTAATAAAATAAGTAGAAATCCACTAAAAGTTTTGTTTGGTTATCTTGCAATCCCGAGATAATCGTCTCCATGCTCCAAATCCATTTTAAAGCCATTTTTAAGGCATTTCGCGCATACATGAAATGAACACATTTTTCTCCAAAACTATAACAGATGCAAGCTTGTCCTGTTTGGTGGAGATGATATTTAATAAAATAAGTAGAAATCCACTAAAAGTTTTGTTTGGTTATCTTGCAATCCCGAGATAATCGTCTCCATGCTCCAAATCCATTTTAAAGCCATTTTTAAGGCATTTCGCGCATACATGAAATGAACACATTTTTCTCCAAAACTATAACAGATGCAAGCTTGTCCTGTTTGGCGGAGATGATATTTAATAAAATTAGTAGAAATCCACTAAAAGTTTTGTTTGGTTATCTTGCAATCCCGAGATAATCGTCTCCATGCTCCAAATCCATTTTAAAGCCATTTTAAGGCATTTCGCGCATACATGAAATGAACACATTTTTCTCCAAAACTATAACAGATGCAAGCTTGTCCTGTTTGGTGGAGATAATATTTAATAAAATAAGTAGAAATCTACTAAAAGTTTCGTTTGTTTATATTGCCATCCTGAGATAATCGTCTCCATGCTCCAAATCCATTTTAAAGCCATTTCAAAGGCATTTTGCGCATACATGAAATGAACACATTTTTCTCCAAAACTATAACACATGCAAGCTTGTCCTGTTTGGTGGAGATGATATTTAATAAAATAAGTAGAAATCCACTAAAAGTTTTGTTTGGTTATCTTGCAATCCCGAGATAATCGTCTCCATGCTCCAAATCCATTTTAAAGCCATTTTTAAGGCATTTCGCGCATACATGAAATGAACACATTTTTCTCCAAAACTATAACAGATGCAAGCTTGTCCTGTTTGGTGGAGATGATATTTAATAAAATAAGTAGAAATCCACTAAAAGTTTTGTTTGGTTATCTTGCAATCCCGAGATAATCGTCTCCATGCTCCAAATCCATTTTAAAGCCATTTTTAAGGCATTTCGCGCATACATGAAATGAACACATTTTTCTCCAAAACTATAACAGATGCAAGCTTGTCCTGTTTGGTGGAGATAATATTTAATAAAATAAGTAGAAATCTACTAAAAGTTTCGTTTGTTTATATTGCCATCCTGAGATAAACGTCTCCATGCTCCAAATCCATTTTAAAGCCATTTCAAAGGCATTTTGCGCATACATGAAATGAACACATTTTTCTCCAAAACTATAACACATGCAAGCTTGTCCTGTTTGGTGGAGATGATATTTAATAAAATAAGTAGAAATCCACTAAAAGTTTTGTTTGGTTATCTTGCAATCCCGAGATAATCGTCTCCACGCTCCAAATCCATTTTAAAGCCATTTTTAAGGCATTTCGCGCATACATAAAATGAACACATTTTTCTCCAAAACTATAACAGATGCAAGCTTGTCCTGTTTGGTGGAGATGATATTTAATAAAATAAGTAGAAATCCACTAAAAGTTTTGTTTGGTTATCTTGCAATCCCGAGATAATCGTCTCCATGCTCCAAATCCATTTTAAAGCCATTTTTAAGGCATTTCGCGCATACATGAAATGAACACATTTTTCTCCAAAACTATAACAGATGCAAGCTTGTTCTGTTTGGTGGAGATAATATTTAATAAAATAAGTAGAAATCTACTAAAAGTTTCGTTTGTTTATATTGCCATCCTGAGATAATCGTCTCCATGCTCCAAATCCATTTTAAAGCCATTTCAAAGGCATTTTGCGCATACATGAAATGAACACATTTTTCTCCAAAACTATAACACATGCAAGTTTGTCCTGTTTGGTGGAGATGATATTTAATAAAATAAGTAGAAATCCACTAAAAGTTTTGTTTGGTTATCTTGCAATCCCGAGATAATCGTCTCCATGCTCCAAATCCATTTTAAAGCCATTTTTAAGGCATTTCGCGCATACATGAAATGAACACATTTTTCTCCAAAACTATAACAGATGCAAGCTTGTCCTGTTTGGTGGAGATGATATTTAATATAATAAGTAGAAATCCACTAAAAGTTTTGTTTGGTTATCTTGCAATCCTGAGATAATCGTCTCCATGCTCCAAATCCATTTTAAAGCCATTTTTAAGGCATTTCGCGCATACATGAAATGAACACATTTTTCTCCAAAACTATAACAGATGCAAGCTTGTCCTGTTTGGTGGAGATAATATTTAATAAAATAAGTAGAAATCTACTAAAAGTTTCGTTTGTTTATATTGCCATCCTGAGATAATCGTCTCCATGCTCCAAATCCATTTTAAAGCCATTTCAAAGGCATTTTGCGCATACATGAAATGAACACATTTTTCTCCAAAACTATAACACATGCAAGCTTGTCCTGTTTGGTGGAGATGATATTTAATAAAATAAGTAGAAATCCACTAAAAGTTTTGTTTGGTTATCTTGCAATCCCGAGATAATCGTCTCCATGCACCAAATCTATTTTAAAGCCATTTTTAAGGCATTTCGCGCATACATGAAATGAACACATTTTTCTCCAAAACTATAACAGATGCAAGCTTGTCCTGTTTGGTGGAGATGATATTTAATAAAATAAGTAGAAATCCACTAAAAGTTTTGTTTGGTTATCTTGCAATCCCGAGATAATCGTCTCCATGCTCCAAATCCATTTTAAAGCCATTTTTAAGGCATTTCGCGCATACATGAAATGAACACATTTTTCTCCAAAACTATAACAGATGCAAGCTTGTCCTGTTTGGTGGAGATGATATTTAATAAAATAAGTAGAAATCCACTAAAAGTTTTGTTTGGTTATGTTGCAATCCCGAGATAATCGTCTCCATGCTCCAAATCCATTTTAAAGCCATTTTTAAGGCATTTCGCGCATACATGAAATGAACACATTTTTCTCCAAAACTATAACAGATGCAAGCTTGTCCTGTTTGGTGGAGATAATATTTAATAAAATAAGTAGAAATCTACTAAAAGTTTCGTTTGTTTATATTGCCATCCTGAGATAATCGTCTCCATGCTCCAAATCCATTTTAAAGCCATTTCAAAGGCATTTTGCGCATACATGAAATGAACACATTTTTCTCCAAAACTATAACACATGCAAGCTTGTACTGTTTGGTGGAGATGATATTTAATAATATAAGTAGAAATCCACTAAAAGTTTTGTTTGGTTATCTTGCAATCCCGAGATAATCGTCTCCATGCTCCAAATCCATTTTAAAGCCATTTTTAAGGCATTTCGCGCATACATAAAATGAACACATTTTTCTCCAAAACTATAACAGATGCAAGCTTGTCCTGTTTGGTGGAGATGATATTTAATAAAATAAGTAGAAATCCACTAAAAGTTTTGTTTGGTTATCTTGCAATCCCGAGATAATCGTCTCCATGCTCCAAATCCATTTTAAAGCCATTTTTAAGGCATTTCGCGCATACATGAAATGAACACATTTTTCTCCAAAACTATAACAGATGCAAGCTTGTCCTGTTTGGTGGAGATGATATTTAATAAAATAAGTAGAAATCCACTAAAAGTTTTGTTTGGTTATCTTGCAATCCCGAGATAATCGTCTCCATGCTCCAAATCCATTTTAAAGTCATTTTTAAGGCATTTCGCGGATACATGAAATGAACACATTTTTCTCCAAAACTATAACAGATGCAAGCTTGTCCTGTTTGGTGGAGATGATATTTAATAAAATAAGTAGAAATCCACTAAAAGTTTTGTTTGGTTATCTTGCAATCCCGAGATAATCGTCTCCATGCTCCAAATCCATTTTAAAGCCATTTTTAAGGCATTTCGCGCATACATGAAATGAACACATTTTTCTCCAAAACTATAACAGATGCAAGCTTGTCCTGTTTGGTGGAGATAATATTTAATAAAATAAGTAGAAATCCACTAAAACGAAACTTTTAGTGGATTTCTACTTATTTTATTAAATATCATCTCCACCAAACAGGACAAGCTTGCATCTGCTATAGTTTTGGAGAAAAATGTGTTCATTTCATGTATGCGCGAAATGCCTTAAAAATGGCTTTAAAATGGATTTGGAGCATGGAGACGATTATCTCGGGATTGCAAGATAACCAAACAAAACTTTTAGTGGATTTCTACTTATTTTATTAAATATCATCTCCACCAAACAGGACAAGCTTGCATCTGTTATAGTTTTGGAGAAAAATGTGTTCATTTCATGTATGCGTGAAATGCCTTAAAAATGGCTTTAAAATGGATTTGGAGCATGGAGACGATTATCTCGGGATTGCAATATAACCAAACAAAACTTTTAGTGGATTTCTACTTATTTTATTAAATATCATCTCCACCAAACAGGACAAGCTTGCATCTGTTATAGTTTTGGAGAAAAATGTGTTCATTTCATGTATGCGCGAAATGCCTTACAAATGGCTTTAAAATGGATTTGGAGCATGGAGACGATTATCTCGGGATTGCAAGATAACCAAACAAAACTTTTAGTGGATTTCTACTTATTTTATTAAATATCATCTCCACCAAACAGGACAAGCTTGCATCTGTTATAGTTTTGGAGAAAAATGTGTTCATTTCATGTATGCGCGAAATGCCTTAAAAATGGCTTTAAAATGGATTTGGAGCATGAAGACGATTATCTCGGGATTGCAAGATAACCAAACAAAACTTTTAGTGGATTTCTACTTATTTTATTAAATATCATCTCCACCAAACAGGACAAGCTTGCATCTGTTATAGTTTTGGAGAAAAATGTGTTCATTTCATGTATGCGCGAAATGCCTTAAAAATGGCTTTAAAATGGATTTGGAGCATGGAGACGATTATCTCGGGATTGCAAGATAACCAAACAAAACTTTTAGTGGATTTCTACTTATTTTATTAAATATCATCTCCACCAAACAGGACAAGCTTGCATCTGTTATAGTTTTGGAGAAAAATGTGTTCATTTCATGTATGCGCGAAATGCCTTAAAAATGGCTTTAAAATGGATTTGGAGCATGGAGACGATTATCTCGGGATTGCAATATAACCAAACAAAACTTTTAGTGGATTTCTACTTATTTTATTAAATATCATCTCCACCAAACAGGACAAGCTTGCATCTGTTATAGTTTTGGAGAAAAATGTGTTCATTTCATGTATGCGCGAAATGCCTTAAAAATGGCTTTAAAATGGATTTGGAGCATGGAGACGATTATCTCGGGATTGCAAGATAACCAAACAAAACTTTTAGTGGATTTCTACTTATTTTATTAAATATCATCTCCACCAAACAGGACAAGCTTGCATCTGTTATAGTTTTGGAGAAAAATGTGTTCATTTCATGTATGCGCGAAATGCCTTAAAAATGGCTTTAAAATGGATTTGGAGCATGGAGACGATTATCTCGGGATTGCAAGATAACCAAACAAAACTTTTAGTGGATTTCTACTTATTTTATTAAATATCATCTCCACCAAACAGGACAAGCTTGCATCTGTTATAGTTTTGGAGAAAAATGTGTTCATTTCATGTATGCGCGAAATGCCTTAAAAATGGCTTTAAAATGGATTTGGAGCATGGAGACGATTATCTCGGGATTGCAAGATAACCAAACAAAACTTTTAGTGGATTTCTACTTATTTTATTAAATATCATCTCCACCAAACAGGACAAGCTTGCATCTGTTATAGTTTTGGAGAAAAATGTGTTCATTTCATGTATGCGCGAAATGCCTTAAAAATGGCTTTAAAATGGATTTGGAGCATGGAGACGATTATCTCGGAATTGCAATATAACCAAACAAAACTTTTAGTGGATTTCTACTTATTTTATTAAATATCATCTCCACCAAACAGGACAAGCTTGCATCTGTTATAGTTTTGGAGAAAAATGTGTTCATTTCATGTATGCGCGAAATGCCTTAAAAATGGCTTTAAAATGGATTTGGAGCATGGAGACGATTATCTCGGGATTGCAAGATAACCAAACAAAACTTTTAGTGGATTTCTACTTATTTTATTAAATATCATCTCCACCAAACAGGACAAGCTTGCATCTGTTATAGTTTTGAAGAAAAATGTGTTCATTTCATGTATGCGCGAAATGCCTTAAAAATGGCTTTAAAATGGATTTGGAGCATGGAGACGATTATCTCGGGATTGCAAGATAACCAAACAAAACTTTTAGTGGATTTCTACTTATTTTATTAAATATCATCTCCACCAAACAGGACAAGCTTGCATCTGTTATAGTTTTGGAGAAAAATGTGTTCATTTCATGTATGCGCGAAATGCCTTAAAAATGGCTTTAAAATGGATTTGGAGCATGGAGACGATTATCTCGGGATTGCAATATAACCAAACAAAACTTTTAGTGGATTTCTACTTATTTTATTAAATATCATCTCCACCAAACAGGACAAGCTTGCATCTGTTATAGTTTTGGAGAAAAATGTGTTCATTTCATGTATGCGCGAAATGCCTTAAAAATGGCTTTAAAATGGATTTGGAGCATGGAGACGATTATCTCGGGATTGCAAGATAACCAAACAAAACTTTTAGTGGATTTCTACTTATTTTATTAAATATCATCTCCACCAAACAGGACAAGCTTGCATCTGTTATAGTTTTGGAGAGAAATGTGTTCATTTCATGTATGCGCGAAATGCCTTAAAAATGGCTTTAAAATGGATTTGGAGCATGGAGACGATTATCTCGGGATTGCAAGATAACCAAACAAAACTTTTAGTGGATTTCTACTTATTTTATTAAATATCATCTCCACCAAACAGGACAAGCTTGCATGTGTTATAGTTTTGGAGAAAAATGTGTTCATTTCATGTATGCGCAAAATGCCTTTGAAATGGCTTTAAAATGGATTTGGAGCATGGAGACGATTATCTCGGGATTGCAAGATAACCAAACAAAACTTTTAGTGGATTTCTACTTATTTTATTAAATATCATCTCCACCAAACAGGACAAGCTTGCATCTGTTATAGTTTTGGAGAAAAATGTGTTCATTTCATGTATGCGCAAAATGCCTTTGAAATGGCTTTAAAATGGATTTGGAGCATGGAGACGATTATCTTAGGATGGCAATATAAACAAACGAAACTTTTAGTAGATTTCTACTTATTTTATTAAATATTATCTCCACCAAACAGGACAAGCTTGCATCTGTTATAGTTTTGGAGAAAAATGTGTTCATTTCATGTATGCGCGAAATGCCTTAAAAATGGCTTTAAAATGGATTTGGAGCATGGAGACGATTATCTCGGGATTGCAATATAACCAAACAAAACTTTTAGTGGATTTCTACTTATTTTATTAAATATCATCTCCACCAAACAGGACAAGCTTGCATCTGTTATAGTTTTGGAGAAAAATGTGTTCATTTCATGTATGCGCGAAATGCCTTAAAAATGGCTTTAAAATGGATTTGGAGCATGGAGACGATTATCTCGGGATTGCAAGATAACCAAACAAAACTTTTAGTGGATTTCTACTTATTTTATTAAATATCATCTCCACCAAACAGGACAAGCTTGCATCTGTTATAGTTTTGGAGAAAAATGTGTTCATTTCATGTATGCGCGAAATGCCTTAAAAATGGCTTTAAAATGGATTTGGAGCATGGAGACGATTATCTCGGGATTGCAAGATAACCAAACAAAACTTTTAGTGGATTTCTACTTATTTTATTAAATATCATCTCCACCAAACAGGACAAGCTTGCATCTGTTATAGTTTTGGAGAAAAATGTGTTCATTTCATGTATGCGCGAAATGCCTTAAAAATGGCTTTAAAATGGATTTGGAGCATGGAGACGATTATCTCGGGATTGCAAGATAACCAAACAAAACTTTTAGTGGATTTCTACTTATTTTATTAAATATCATCTCCACCAAACAGGACAAGCTTGCATCTGTTATAGTTTTGGAGAAAAATGTGTTCATTTCATGTATGCGCGAAATGCCTTAAAAATGGCTTTAAAATGGATTTGGAGCATGGAGACGATTATCTCGGGATTGCAATATAAGCAAACAAAACTTTTAGTGGATTTCTACTTATTTTATTAAATATCATCTCCACCAAACAGGACACACCAAACAGGACAAGCTTGCATCTGTTATAGTTTTGGAGAAAAATGTGTTCATTTCATGTATGCGCGAAATGCCTTAAAAATGGCTTTAAAATGGATTTGGAGCATGGAGACGATTATCTCGGGATTGCAAGATAACCAAACAAAACTTTTAGTGGATTTCTACTTATTTTATTAAATATCATCTCCACCAAACAGGACAAGCTTGCATCTGTTATAGTTTTGGAGAAAAATGTGTTCATTTCATGTATGCGCGAAATGCCTTAAAAATGGCTTTAAAATGGATTTGGAGCATGGAGACGATTATCTCGGGATTGCAAGATAACCAAACAAAACTTTTAGTGGATTTCTACTTATTTTATTAAATATCATCTCCACCAAACAGGACAAGCTTGCATCTGTTATAGTTTTGGAGAAAAATGTGTTCATTTCATGTATGCGCGAAATGCCTTAAAAATGGCTTTAAAATGGATTTGGAGCATGGAGACGATTATCTCGGGATTGCAAGATAACCAAACAAAACTTTTAGTGGATTTCTACTTATTTTATTAAATATCATCTCCACCAAACAGGACAAGCTTGCATCTGTTATAGTTTTGGAGAAAAATGTGTTCATTTCATGTATGCGCGAAATGCCTTAAAAATGGCTTTAAAATGGATTTGGAGCATGGAGACGATTATCTCGGGATTGCAATATAACCAAACAAAACTTTTAGTGGATTTCTACTTATTTTATTAAATATCATCTCCACCAAACAGGACAAGCTTGCATCTGTTATAGTTTTGGAGAAAAATGTGTTCATTTCATGTATGCGCGAAATGCCTTAAAAATGGCTTTAAAATGGATTTGGAGCATGGAGACGATTATCTCGGGATTGCAAGATAACCAAACAAAACTTTTAGTGGATTTCTACTTATTTTATTAAATATCATCTCCACCAAACAGGGACAAGCTTGCATCTGTTATAGTTTTGGAGAAAAATGTGTTCATTTCATGTATGCGCGAAATGCCTTAAAAATGGCTTTAAAATGGATTTGGAGCATGGAGACGATTATCTCGGATTGCAAGATAACCAAACAAAACTTTTAGTGGATTTCTACTTATTTTATTAAATATCATCTCCACCAAACAGGACAAGCTTGCATGTGTTATAGTTTTGGAGAAAAATGTGTTCATTTCATGTATGCGCAAAATGCCTTTGAAATGGCTTTAAAATGGATTTGGAGCATGGAGACGATTATCTCGGGATTGCAAGATAACCAAACAAAACTTTTAGTGGATTTCTACTTTTTTTATTAAATATCATCTCCACCAAACAGGACAAGCTTGCATCTGTTATAGTTTTGGAGAAAAATGTGTTCATTTCATGTATGCGCGAAATGCCTTAAAAATGGCTTTAAAATGGATTTGGAGCATGGAGACGATTATCTCGGGATTGCAAGATAACCAAACAAAACTTTTAGTGGTTTTCTACTTATTTTATTAAATATCATCTCCACCAAACAGGACAAGCTTGCATGTGTTATAGTTTTGGAGAAAAATGTGTTCATTTCATGTATGCGCAAAATGCCTTTGAAATGGCTTTAAAATGGATTTGGAGCATGGAGACGATTATCTCAGGATGGCAATATAAACAAACGAAACTTTTAGTAGATTTCTACTTATTTTATTAAATATTATCTCCACCAAACAGGACAAGCTTGCATCTGTTATAGTTTTGGAGAAAATGTGTTCATTTCATGTATGCGCGAAATGCCTTAAAAATGGCTTTAAAATGGATTTGGAGCATGGAGACGATTATCTCGGGATTGCAAGATAACCAAACAAAACTTTTAGTGGATTTCTACTTATTTTATTAAATATCATCTCCACCAAACAGGACAAGCTTGCATCTGTTATAGTTTTGGAGAAAAATGTGTTCATTTCATGTATGCGCGAAATGCCTTAAAAATGGCTTTAAAATGGATTTGGAGCATGGAGACGATTATCTCGGGATTGCAAGATAACCAAACAAAACTTTTAGTGGATTTCTACTTATTTTATTAAATATCATCTCCACCAAACAGGACAAGCTTGCATGTGTTATAGTTTTGGAGAAAAATGTGTTCATTTCATGTATGCGCAAAATGCCTTTGAAATGGCTTTAAAATGGATTTGGAGCATGGAGACGATTATCTCAGGATGGCAATATAAACAAACGAAACTTTTAGTAGATTTCTACTTATTTTATTAAATATTATCTCCACCAAACAGGACAAGCTTGCATCTGTTATAGTTTTGGAGAAAAATGTGTTCATTTCATGTATGCGCGAAATGCCTTAAAAATGGCTTTAAAATGGATTTGGAGCATGGAGACGATTATCTCGGGATTGCAATATAACCAAACAAAACTTTTAGTGGATTTCTACTTATTTTATTAAATATCATCTCCACCAAACAGGACAAGCTTGCATCTGTTATAGTTTTGGAGAAAAATGTGTTCATTTCATGTATGCGCGAAATGCCTTAAAAATGGCTTTAAAATGGATTTGGAGCATGGAGACGATTATCTCGGGATTGCAAGATAACCAAACAAAACTTTTAGTGGATTTCTACTTATTTTATTAAATATCATCTCCACCAAACAGGACAAGCTTGCATCTGTTATAGTTTTGGAGAAAAATGTGTTCATTTCATGTATGCGCGAAATGCCTTAAAAATGGCTTTAAAATGGATTTGGAGCATGGAGACGATTATCTCGGGATTGCAAGATAACCAAACAAAACTTTTAGTGGATTTCTACTTATTTTATTAAATATCATCTCCACCAAACAGGACAAGCTTGCATCTGTTATAGTTTTGGAGAAAAATGTGTTCATTTCATGTATGCGCGAAATGCCTTAAAAAATGGCTTTAAAATGGATTTGGAGCATGGAGACGATTATCTCGGGATTGCAAGATAACCAAACAAAACTTTTAGTGGATTTCTACTTATTTTATTAAATATCATCTCCACCAAACAGGACAATCTTGCATCTGTTATAGTTTTGGAGAAAAATGTGTTCATTTCATGTATGCGCGAAATGCCTTAAAAATGGCTTTAAAATGGATTTGGAGCATGGAGACGATTATCTCGGGATTGCAATATAACCAAACAAAACTTTTAGTGGATTTCTACTTATTTTATTAAATATCATCTCCACCAAACAGGACAAGCTTGCATCTGTTATAGTTTTGAAGAAAAATGTGTTCATTTCATGTATGCGCGAAATGCCTTAAAAATGGCTTTAAAATGGATTTGGAGCATGGAGACGATTATCTCGGGATTGCAAGATAACCAAACAAAACTTTTAGTGGATTTCTACTTATTTTATTAAATATCATCTCCACCAAACAGGACAAGCTTGCATCTGTTATAGTTTTTGGAGAAAAATGTGTTCATTTCATGTATGCGCGAAATGCCTTAAAAATGGCTTTAAAATGGATTTGGAGCATGGAGACGATTATCTCGGGATTGCAAGATAACCAAACAAAACTTTTAGTGGATTTCTACTTATTTTATTAAATATCATCTCCACCAAACAGGACAAGCTTGCATCTGTTATAGTTTTGGAGAAAAATGTGTTCATTTCATGTATGCGCGAAATGCCTTAAAAATGGCTTTAAAATGGATTTGGAGCATGGAGACGATTATCTCGGGATTGCAAGATAACCAAACAAAACTTTTAGTGGATTTCTACTTATTTTATTAAATATCATCTCCACCAAACAGGACAAGCTTGCATCTGTTATAGTTTTGGAGAAAAATGTGTTCATTTCATGTATGCGCGAAATGCCTTAAAAATGGCTTTAAAATGGATTTGGAGCATGGAGACGATTATCTCGGGATTGCAAGATAACCAAACAAAACTTTTAGTGGATTTCTACTTATTTTATTAAATATCATCTCCACCAAACAGGACAAGCTTGCATCTGTTATAGTTTTGGAGAAAAATGTGTTCATTTCATGTATGCGCGAAATGCCTTAAAAATGGCTTTAAAATGGATTTGGAGCATGGAGACGATTATCTCGGGATTGCAATATAACCAAACAAAACTTTTAGTGGATTTCTACTTATTTTATTAAATATCATCTCCACCAAACAGGACAAGCTTGCATCTGTTATAGTTTTGGAGAAAAATGTGTTCATTTCATGTATGCGCGAAATGCCTTAAAAATGGCTTTAAAATGGATTTGGAGCATGGAGACGATTATCTCGGGATTGCAAGATAACCAAACAAAACTTTTAGTGGATTTCTACTTATTTTATTAAATATCATCTCCACCAAACAGGACAAGCTTGCATCTGTTATAGTTTTGGAGAAAAATGTGTTCATTTCATGTATGCGCGAAATGCCTTAAAAATGGCTTTAAAATGGATTTGGAGCATGGAGACGATTATCTCGGGATTGCAAGATAACCAAACAAAACTTTTAGTGGATTTCTACTTATTTTATTAAATATCATCTCCACCAAACAGGACAAGCTTGCATCTGTTATAGTTTTGGAGAAAAATGTGTTCATTTCATGTATGCGCGAAATGCCTTAAAAATGGCTTTAAAATGGATTTGGAGCATGGAGACGATTATCTCGGGATTGCAAGATAACCAAACAAAACTTTTAGTGGATTTCTACTTATTTTATTAAATATCATCTCCACCAAACAGGACAAGCTTGCATCTGTTATAGTTTTGGAGAAAAATGTGTTCATTTCATGTATGCGCGAAATGCCTTAAAAATGGCTTTAAAATGGATTTGGAGCATGGAGACGATTATCTCGGGATTGCAAGATAACCAAACAAAACTTTTAGTGGATTTCTACTTATTTTATTAAATATCATCTCCACCAAACAGGACAAGCTTGCATCTGTTATAGTTTTGGAGAAAAATGTGTTCATTTCATGTATGCGCGAAATGCCTTAAAAAATGGCTTTAAAATGGATTTGGAGCATGGAGACGATTATCTCGGATTGCAAGATAACCAAACAAAACTTTTAGTGGATTTCTACTTATTTTATTAAATATCATCTCCACCAAACAGGACAAGCTTGCATCTGTTATAGTTTTGGAGAAAAATGTGTTCATTTCATGTATGCGCGAAATGCCTTAAAAATGGCTTTAAAATGGATTTGGAGCATGGAGACGATTATCTCGGGATTGCCAAGATAACCAAACAAAACTTTTAGTGGATTTCTACTTATTTTATTAAATATCATCTCCACCAAACAGGACAAGCTTGCATCTGTTATAGTTTTGGAGAAAAATGTGTTCATTTCATGTATGCGCGAAATGCCTTAAAAATGGCTTTAAAATGGATTTGGAGCATGGAGACGATTATCTCGGGATTGCAATATAACCAAACAAAACTTTTAGTGGATTTCTACTTATTTTATTAAATATCATCTCCACCAAACAGGACAAGCTTGCATCTGTTATAGTTTTGGAGAAAAATGTGTTCATTTCATGTATGCGCGAAATGCCTTAAAAATGGCTTTAAAATGGATTTGGAGCATGGAGACGATTATCTCGGGATTGGCAAGATAACCAAACAAAACTTTTAGTGGATTTCTACTTATTTTATTAAATATCATCTCCACCAAACAGGACAAGCTTGCATCTGTTATAGTTTTGGAGAAAAATGTGTTCATTTCATGTATGCGCGAAATGCCTTAAAAATGGCTTTAAAATGGATTTGGAGCATGGAGACGATTATCTCGGGATTGCAAGATAACCAAACAAAACTTTTAGTGGATTTCTACTTATTTTATTAAATATCATCTCCACCAAACAGGACAAGCTTGCATCTGTTATAGTTTTGGAGAAAAATGTGTTCATTTCATGTATGCGCGAAATGCCTTAAAAATGGCTTTAAAATGGATTTGGAGCATGGAGACGATTATCTCGGGATTGCAAGATAACCAAACAAAACTTTTAGTGGATTTCTAACTTATTTTATTAAATATCATCTCCACCAAACACGGACAAGCTTGCATCTGTTATAGTTTTGGAGAAAAATGTGTTCATTTCATGTATGCGCGAAATGCCTTAAAAATGGCTTTAAAATGGATTTGGAGCATGGAGACGATTATCTCGGGATTGCAAGATAACCAAACAAAACTTTTAGTGGATTTCTACTTATTTTATTAAATATCATCTCCACCAAACAGGACAAGCTTGCATCTGTTATAGTTTTGGAGAAAAATGTGTTCATTTCATGTATGCGCGAAATGCCTTAAAAATGGCTTTAAAATGGATTTGGAGCATGGAGACGATTATCTCGGGATTGCAATATAACCAAACAAAACTTTTAGTGGATTTCTACTTATTTTATTAAATATCATCTCCACCAACAGGACAAGCTTGCATCTGTTATAGTTTTGGAGAAAAATGTGTTCATTTCATGTATGCGCGAAATGCCTTAAAAATGGCTTTAAAATGGATTTGGAGCATGGAGACGATTATCTCGGGATTGCAAGATAACCAAACAAAACTTTAGTGGATTTCTACTTATTTTATTAAATATCATCTCCACCAAACAGGACAAGCTTGCATCTGTTATAGTTTTGGAGAAAAATGTGTTCATTTCATGTATGCGCGAAATGCCTTAAAAATGGCTTTAAAATGGATTTGGAGCATGGAGACGATTATCTCGGGATTGCAAGATAACCAAACAAAACTTTTAGTGGATTTCTACTTATTTTATTAAATATCATCTCCACCAAACAGGACAAGCTTGCATCTGTTATAGTTTTGGAGAAAAATGTGTTCATTTCATGTATGCGCGAAATGCCTTAAAAATGGCTTTAAAATGGATTTGGAGCATGGAGACGATTATCTCGGGATTGCAAGATAACCAAACAAAACTTTTAGTGGATTTCTACTTATTTTATTAAATATCATCTCCATCAAACAGGACAAGCTTGCATCTGTTATAGTTTTGGAGAAAAATGTGTTCATTTCATGTATGCGCGAAATGCCTTAAAAATGGCTTTAAAATGGATTTGGAGCATGGAGACGATTATCTCGGGATTGCAAGATAACCAAACAAAACTTTTAGTGGATTTCTACTTATTTTATTAAATATCATTCCACCAAACAGGACAAGCTTGCATCTGTTATAGTTTTGGAGAAAAATGTGTTCATTTCATGTATGCGCGAAAATGCCTTAAAAAATGGCTTTAAAATGGATTTGGAGCATGGAGACGATTATCTCGGGATTGCAATATAACCAAACAAAACTTTTAGTGGATTTCTACTTATTTTATTAAATATCATCTCCACCAAACAGGACAAGCTTGCATCTGTTATAGTTTTGGAGAAAAATGTGTTCATTTCATGTATGCGCGAAATGCCTTAAAAATGGCTTTAAAATGGATTTGGAGCATGGAGACGATTATCTCGGGATTGCAAGATAACCAAACAAAACTTTTAGTGGATTTCTACTTATTTTATTAAATATCATCTCCACCAAACAGGACATGCTTGCATCTGTTATAGTTTTGGAGAAAAATGTGTTCATTTCATGTATGCGCGAAATGCCTTAAAAATGGCTTTAAAATGGATTTGGAGCATGGAGACGATTATCTCGGGATTGCAAGATAACCAAACAAAACTTTTAGTGATTTCTACTTATTTTATTAAATATCATCTCCACCAAACAGGACAAGCTTGCATCTGTTATAGTTTTGGAGAAAAATGTGTTCTTTTCATGTATGCGCGAAATGCCTTAAAAATGGCTTTAAAATGGATTTGGAGCATGGAGACGATTATCTCGGGATTGCAAGATAACCAAACAAAACTTTTAGTGGATTTCTACTTATTTTATTAAATATCATCTCCACCAAACAGGACAAGCTTGCATCTGTTATAGTTTTGGAGAAAAATGTGTTCATTTCATGTATGCGCGAAATGCCTTAAAAATGGCTTTAAAATGGATTTGGAGCATGGAGACGATTATCTCGGGATTGCAAGATAACCAAACAAAACTTTTAGTGGATTTCTACTTATTTTATTAAATATCATCTCCACCAAACAGGACAAGCTTGCATCTGTTATAGTTTTGGAGAAAAATGTGTTCATTTCATGTATGCGCGAAATGCCTTAAAAATGGCTTTAAAATGGATTTGGAGCATGGAGACGATTATCTCGGGATTGCAATATAACCAAACAAAACTTTTAGTGCATTTCTACTTATTTTATTAAATATCATCTCCACCAAACAGGACAAGCTTGCATCTGTTATAGTTTTGGAGAAAAATGTGTTCATTTCATGTATGCGCGAAATGCCTTAAAAATGGCTTTAAAATGGATTTGGAGCATGGAGACGATTATCTCGGGATTGCAAGATAACCAAACAAAACTTTTAGTGGATTTCTACTTATTTTATTAAATATCATCTCCACCAAACAGGACAAGCTTGCATCTGTTATAGTTTTGGAGAAAAATGTGTTCATTTCATGTATGCGCGAAATGCCTTAAAAATGGCTTTAAAATAGATTTGGAGCATGGAAACGATTATCTCGGGATTGCAAGATAACCAAACAAAACTTTTAGTGGATTTCTACTTATTTTATTAAATATCATCTCCACCAAACAGGACAAGCTTGCATCTGGTATAGTTTTGGAGAAAAATGTGTTCATTTCATGTATGCGCGAAATGCCTTAAAAATGGCTTTAAAATGGATTTGGAGCATGGAGACGATTATCTCGGGATTGCAAGATAACCAAACAAAACTTTTAGTGGATTTCTACTTATTTTATTAAATATCATCTCCACCAAACAGGACAAGCTTGCATCTGTTATAGTTTTGGAGAAAAATGTGTTCATTTCATGTATGCGCGAAATGCCTTAAAAATGGCTTTAAAATGGATTTGGAGCATGGAGACGATTATCTCGGGATTGCAAGATAACCAAACAAAACTTTTAGTGGATTTCTACTTATTTTATTAAATATCATCTCCACCAAACAGGACAAGCTTGCATCTGTTATAGTTTTGGAGAAAAATGTGTTCATTTCATGTATGCGCGAAATGCCTTAAAAATGGCTTTAAAATGGATTTGGAGCATGGAGACGATTATCTCGGGATTGCAATATAACCAAACAAAACTTTTAGTGGATTTCTACTTATTTTATTAAATATCATCTCCACCAAACAGGACAAGCTTGCATCTGTTATAGTTTTGGAGAAAAATGTGTTCATTTCATGTATGCGCGAAATGCCTTAAAAATGGCTTTAAAATGGATTTGGAGCATGGAGACGATTATCTCGGGATTGCAAGATAACCAAACAAAACTTTTAGTGGATTTCTACTTATTTTATTAAATATCATCTCCACCAAACAGGACAAGCTTGCATCTGTTATAGTTTTGGAGAAAAATGTGTTCATTTCATGTATGCGCGAAATGCCTTAAAAATGGCTTTAAAATGGATTTGGAGCATGGAGACGATTATCTCGGGATTGCAAGATAACCAAACAAAACTTTTAGTGGATTTCTACTTATTTTATTAAATATCATCTCCACCAAACAGGACAAGCTTGCATCTGTTATAGTTTTGGAGAAAAATGTGTTCATTTCATGTATGCGCGAAATGCCTTAAAAATGGCTTTAAAATGGATTTGGAGCATGGAGACGATTATCTCGGGATTGCAATATAACCAAACAAAACTTTTAGTGGATTTCTACTTATTTTATTAAATATCATCTCCACCAAACAGGACAAGCTTGCATCTGTTATAGTTTTGGAGAAAAATGTGTTCATTTCATGTATGCGCGAAATGCCTTAAAAATGGCTTTAAAATGGATTTGGAGCATGGAGACGATTATCTCGGGATTGCAAGATAACCAAACAAAACTTTTAGTGGATTTCTACTTATTTTATTAAATATCATCTCCACCAAACAGGACAAGCTTGCATCTGTTATAGTTTTGGAGAAAAATGTGTTCATTTCATGTATGCGCGAAATGCCTTAAAAATGGCTTTAAAATGGATTTGGAGCATGGAGACGATTATCTCGGGATTGCAAGATAACCAAACAAAACTTTTAGTGGATTTCTACTTATTTTATTAAATATCATCTCCACCAAACAGGACAAGCTTGCATCTGTTATAGTTTTGGAGAAAAATGTGTTCATTTCATGTATGCGCGAAATGCCTTAAAAATGGCTTTAAAATGGATTTGGAGCATGGAGACGATTATCTCGGGATTGCAAGATAACCAAACAAAACTTTTAGTGGATTTCTACTTATTTTATTAAATATCATCTCCACCAAACAGGACAAGCTTGCATCTGTTATAGTTTTGGAGAAAAATGTGTTCATTTCATGTATGCGCGAAATGCCTTAAAAATGGCTTTAAAATGGATTTGGAGCATGGAGACGATTATCTCGGGATTGCAAGATAACCAAACAAAACTTTTAGTGGATTTCTACTTATGTTATTAAATATCATCTCCACCAAACAGGACAAGCTTGCATCTGTTATAGTTTTGGAGAAAAATGTGTTCATTTCATGTATGCGCGAAATGCCTTAAAAATGGCTTTAAAATGGATTTGGAGCATGGAGACGATTATCTCGGGATTGCAAGATAACCAAACAAAACTTTTAGTGGATTTCTACTTATTTTATTAAATATCATCTCCACCAAACAGGACAAGCTTGCATCTGTTATAGTTTTGGAGAAAAATGTGTTCATTTCATGTATGCGCGAAATGCCTTAAAAATGGCTTTAAAATGGATTTGGAGCATGGAGACGATTATCTCGGGATTGCAAGATAACCAAACAAAACTTTTAGTGGATTTCTACTTATTTTATTAAATATCATCTCCACCAAACAGGACAAGCTTGCATCTGTTATAGTTTTGGAGAAAAATGTGTTCATTTCATGTATGCGCGAAATGCCTTAAAAATGGCTTTAAAATGGATTTGGAGCATGGAGACGATTATCTCGGGATTGCAAGATAACCAAACAAAACTTTTAGTGGATTTCTACTTATTTTATTAAATATCATCTCCACCAAACAGGACAAGCTTGCATCTGTTATAGTTTTGGAGAAAAATGTGTTCATTTCATGTATGCGCGAAATGCCTTAAAAATGGCTTTAAAATGGATTTGGAGCATGGAGACGATTATCTCGGGATTGCAAGATAACCAAACAAAACTTTTAGTGGATTTCTACTTATTTTATTAAATATCATCTTCCACCAAACAGGACAAGCTTGCATCTGTTATAGTTTTGGAGAAAAATGTGTTCATTTCATGTATGCGCGAAATGCCTTAAAAATGGCTTTAAAATGGATTTGGAGCATGGAGACGATTATCTCGGGATTGCAATATAACCAAACAAAACTTTAGTGGATTTCTACTTATTTTATTAAATATCATCTCCACCAAACAGGACAAGCTTGCATCTGTTATAGTTTTGGAGAAAAATGTGTTCATTTCATGTATGCGCGAAATGCCTTAAAAATGGCTTTAAAATGGATTTGGAGCATAGAGACGATTATCTCGGGATTGCAAGATAACCAAACAAAACTTTTAGTGGATTTCTACTTATTTTATTAAATATCATCTCCACCAAACAGGACAAGCTTGCATCTGTTATAGTTTTGGAGAAAAATGTGTTCATTTCATGTATGCGCGAAATGCCTTAAAAATGGCTTTAAAATGGATTTGGAGCATGGAGACGATTATCTCGGGATTGCAAGATAACCAAACAAAACTTTTAGTGGATTTCTACTTATTTTATTAAATATCATCTCCACCAAACAGGACAAGCTTGCATCTGTTATAGTTTTGGAGAAAAATGTGTTCAATTCATGTATGCGCGAAATGCCTTAAAAATGGCTTTAAAATGGATTTGGAGCATGGAGACGATTATCTCGGGATTGCAAGATAACCAAACAAAACTTTTAGTGGATTTCTACTTATTTTATTAAATATCATCTCCACCAAACAGGACAAGCTTGCATCTGTTATAGTTTTGGAGAAAAATGTGTTCATTTCATGTATGCGCGAAATGCCTTAAAAATGGCTTTAAAATGGATTTGGAGCATGGAGACGATTATCTCGGGATTGCAAGATAACCAAACAAAACTTTTAGTGGATTTCTACTTATTTTATTAAATATCATCTCCACCAAACAGGACAAGCTTGCATCTGTTATAGTTTTGGAGAAAAATGTGTTCATTTCATGTATGCGCGAAATGCCTTAAAAATGGCTTTAAAATGGATTTGGAGCATGGAGACGATTATCTCGGGATTGCAAGATAACCAAACAAAACTTTTAGTGGATTTCTACTTATTTTATTAAATATCATCTCCACCAAACAGGACAAGCTTGCATCTGTTATAGTTTTGGAGAAAAATGTGTTCATTTCATGTATGCGCGAAATGCCTTAAAAATGGCTTTAAAATGGATTTGGAGCATGGAGACGATTATCTCGGGATTGCAAGATAACCAAACAAAACTTTTAGTGGATTTCTACTTATTTTATTAAATATCATCTCCACCAAACAGGACAAGCTTGCATCTGTTATAGTTTTGGAGAAAAATGTGTTCATTTCATGTATGCGCGAAATGCCTTAAAAATGGCTTTAAAATGGATTTGGAGCATGGAGACGATTATCTCGGGATTGCAAGATAACCAAACAAAACTTTTAGTGGATTTCTACTTATTTTATTAAATATCATCTCCACCAAACAGGACAAGCTTGCATCTGTTATAGTTTTGGAGAAAAATGTGTTCATTTCATGTATGCGCGAAATGCCTTAAAAATGGCTTTAAAATGGATTTGGAGCATGGAGACGATTATCTCGGGATTGCAAGATAACCAAACAAAACTTTTAGTGGATTTCTACTTATTTTATTAAATATCATCTCCACCAAACAGGACAAGCTTGCATCTGTTATAGTTTTGGAGAAAAATGTGTTCATTTCATGTATGCGCGAAATGCCTTAAAAATGGCTTTAAAATGGATTTGGAGCATGGAGACGATTATCTCGGGATTGCAAGATAACCAAACAAAACTTATAGTGGATTTCTACTTATTTTATTAAATATCATCTCCACCAAACAGGACAAGCTTGCATCTGTTATAGTTTTGGAGAAAAATGTGTTCATTTCATGTATGCGCGAAATGCCTTAAAAATGGCTTTAAAATGGATTTGGAGCATGGAGACGATTATCTCGGGATTGCAAGATAACCAAACAAAACTTTTAGTGGATTTCTACTTATTTTATTAAATATCATCTCCACCAAACAGGACAAGCTTGCATCTGTTATAGTTTTGGAGAAAAATGTGTTCATTTCATGTATGCGCGAAATGCCTTAAAAATGGCTTTAAAATGGATTTGGAGCATGGAGACGATTATCTCGGGATTGCAATATAACCAAACAAAACTTTTAGTGGATTTCTACTTATTTTATTAAATATCATCTCCACCAAACAGGACAAGCTTGCATCTGTTATAGTTTTGGAGAAAAATGTGTTCATTTCATGTATGCGCGAAATGCCTTAAAAATGGCTTTAAAATGGATTTGGAGCATGGAGACGATTATCTCGGGATTGCAAGATAACCAAACAAAACTTTTAGTGGATTTCTACTTATTTTATTAAATATCATCTCCACCAAACAGGACAAGCTTGCATCTGTTATAGTTTTGGAGAAAAATGTGTTCATTTCATGTATGCGCGAAATGCCTTAAAAATGGCTTTAAAATGGATTTGGAGCATGGAGACGATTATCTCGGGATTGCAAGATAACCAAACAAAACTTTTAGTGGATTTCTACTTATTTTATTAAATATCATCTCCACCAAACAGGACAAGCTTGCATCTGTTATAGTTTTGGAGAAAAATGTGTTCATTTCATGTATGCGCGAAATGCCTTAAAAATGGCTTTAAAATGGATTTGGAGCATGGAGACGATTATCTCGGGATTGCAAGATAACCAAACAAAACTTTTAGTGGATTTCTACTTATTTTATTAAATATCATCTCCACCAAACAGGACAAGCTTGCATCTGTTATAGTTTTGGAGAAAAATGTGTTCATTTCATGTATGCGCGAAATGCCTTAAAAATGGCTTTAAAATGGATTTGGAGCATGGAGACGATTATCTCGGGATTGCAAGATAACCAAACAAAACTTTTAGTGGATTTCTACTTATTTTATTAAATATCATCTCCACCAAACAGGACAAGCTTGCATCTGTTATAGTTTTGGAGAAAAATGTGTTCATTTCATGTATGCGCGAAATGCCTTAAAAATGGCTTTAAAATGGATTTGGAGCATAGAGACGATTATCTCGGGATTGCAAGATAACCAAACAAAACTTTTAGTGGATTTCTACTTATTTTATTAAATATCATCTCCACCAAACAGGACAAGCTTGCATCTGTTATAGTTTTGGAGAAAAATGTGTTCATTTCATGTATGCGCGAAATGCCTTAAAAATGGCTTTAAAATGGATTTGGAGCATGGAGACGATTATCTCGGGATTGCAAGATAACCAAACAAAACTTTTAGTGGATTTCTACTTATTTTATTAAATATCATCTCCACCAAACAGGACAAGCTTGCATCTGTTATAGTTTTGGAGAAAAATGTGTTCATTTCATGTATGCGCGAAATGCCTTAAAAATGGCTTTAAAATGGATTTGGAGCATGGAGACGATTATCTCGGGATTGCAAGATAACCAAACAAAACTTTTAGTGGATTTCTACTTATTTTATTAAATATCATCTCCACCAAACAGGACAAGCTTGCATCTGTTATAGTTTTGGAGAAAAATGTGTTCATTTCATGTATGCGCGAAATGCCTTAAAAATGGCTTTAAAATGGATTTGGAGCATGGAGACGATTATCTCGGGATTGCAAGATAACCAAACAAAACTTTTAGTGGATTTCTACTTATTTTATTAAATATCATCTCCACCAAACAGGACAAGCTTGCATCTGTTATAGTTTTGGAGAAAAATGTGTTCATTTCATGTATGCGCGAAATGCCTTAAAAATGGCTTTAAAATGGATTTGGAGCATGGAGACGATTATCTCGGGATTGCAAGATAACCAAACAAAACTTTTAGTGGATTTCTACTTATTTTATTAAATATCATCTCCACCAAACAGGACAAGCTTGCATCTGTTATAGTTTTGGAGAAAAATGTGTTCATTTCATGTATGCGCGAAATGCCTTAAAAATGGCTTTAAAATGGATTTGGAGCATGGAGACGATTATCTCGGGATTGCAAGATAACCAAACAAAACTTTTAGTGGATTTCTACTTATTTTATTAAATATCATCTCCACCAAACAGGACAAGCTTGCATCTGTTATAGTTTTGGAGAAAAATGTGTTCATTTCATGTATGCGCGAAATGCCTTAAAAATGGCTTTAAAATGGATTTGGAGCATGGAGACGATTATCTCGGGATTGCAAGATAACCAAACAAAACTTTTAGTGGATTTCTACTTATTTTATTAAATATCATCTCCACCAAACAGGACAAGCTTGCATCTGTTATAGTTTTGGAGAAAAATGTGTTCATTTCATGTATGCGCGAAATGCCTTAAAAATGGCTTTAAAATGGATTTGGAGCATGGAGACGATTATCTCGGGATTGCAAGATAACCAAACAAAACTTTTAGTGGATTTCTACTTATTTTATTAAATATCATCTCCACCAAACAGGACAAGCTTGCATCTGTTATAGTTTTGGAGTAAAATGTGTTCATTTCATGTATGCGCGAAATGCCTTAAAAATGGCTTTAAAATGGATTTGGAGCATGGAGACGATTATCTCGGGATTGCAATATAACCAAACAAAACGTTTAGTGGATTTCTACTTATTTTATTAAATATCATCTCCACCAAACAGGACAAGCTTGCATCTGTTATAGTTTTGGAGAAAAATGTGTTCATTTCATGTATGCGCGAAATGCCTTAAAAATGGCTTTAAAATGGATTTGGAGCATGGAGACGATTATCTCGGGATTGCAAGATAACCAAACAAAACTTTTAGTGGATTTCTACTTATTTTATTAAATATCATCTCCACCAAACAGGACAAGCTTGCATCTGTTATAGTTTTGGAGAAAAATGTGTTCATTTCATGTATGCGCGAAATGCCTTAAAAATGGCTTTAAAATGGATTTGGAGCATGGAGACGATTATCTCGGGATTGCAAGATAACCAAACAAAACTTTTAGTGGATTTCTACTTATTTTATTAAATATCATCTCCACCAAACAGGACAAGCTTGCATCTGTTATAGTTTTGGAGAAAAATGTGTTCATTTCATGTATGCGCGAAATGCCTTAAAAATGGCTTTAAATGGATTTGGAGCATGGAGACGATTATCTCGGGATTGCAAGATAACCAAACAAAACTTTTAGTGGATTTCTACTTATTTTATTAAATATCATCTCCACCAAACAGGACAAGCTTGCATCTGTTATAGTTTTGGAGAAAAATGTGTTCATTTCATGTATGCGCGAAATGCCTTAAAAATGGCTTTAAAATGGATTTGGAGCATGGAGACGATAATCTCGGGATTGCAATATAACCAAACAAAACGTTTAGTGGATTTCTACTTATTTTATTAAATATCATCTCCACCAAACAGGACAAGCTTGCATCTGTTATAGTTTTGGAGAAAAATGTGTTCATTTCATGTATGCGCGAAATGCCTTAAAAATGGCTTTAAAATGGATTTGGAGCATGGAGACGATTATCTCGGGATTGCAAGATAACCAAACAAAACTTTTAGTGGATTTCTACTTATTTTATTAAATATCTTCTCCACCAAACAGGACAAGCTTGCATCTGTTATAGTTTTGGAGAAAAATGTGTTCATTTCATGTATGCGCGAAATGCCTTAAAAATGGCTTTAAAATGGATTTGGAGCATGGAGACGATTATCTCGGGATTGCAAGATAACCAAACAAAACTTTTAGTGGATTTCTACTTATTTTATTAAATATCATCTCCACCAAACAGGACAAGCTTGCATCTGTTATAGTTTTGGAGAAAAATGTGTTCATTTCATGTATGCGCGAAATGCCTTAAAAATGGCTTTAAAATGGATTTGGAGCATGGAGACGATTATCTCGGGATTGCAAGATAACCAAACAAAACTTTTAGTGGATTTCTACTTATTTTATTAAATATCATCTCCACCAAACAGGACAAGCTTGCATCTGTTATAGTTTTGGAGAAAAATGTGTTCATTTCATGTATGCGCGAAATGCCTTAAAAATGGCTTTAAAATGGATTTGGAGCATGGAGACGATTATCTCGGGATTGCAAGATAACCAAACAAAACTTTTAGTGGATTTCTACTTATTTTATTAAATATCATCTCCACCAAACAGGACAAGCTTGCATCTGTTATAGTTTTGGAGAAAAATGTGTTCATTTCATGTATGCGCGAAATGCCTTAAAAATGGCTTTAAAATGGATTTGGAGCATGGAGACGATTATCTCGGGATTGCAATATAACCAAACAAAACTTTTAGTGGATTTCTACTTATTTTATTAAATATCATCTCCACCAAACAGGACAAGCTTGCATCTGTTATCGTTTTGGAGAAAAATGTGTTCATTTCATGTATGCGCGAAATGCCTTAAAAATGGCTTTAAAATGGATTTGGAGCATGGAGACGATTAACTCGGGATTGCAAGATAACCAAACAAAACTTTTAGTGGATTTCTACTTATTTTATTAAATATCATCTCCACCAAACAGGACAAGCTTGCAATCTGTTATAGTTTTGGAGAAAAATGGGTTCATTTCATGTATGCGCGAAATGCCTTAAAAATGGCTTTAAAATGGATTTGGAGCATGGAGACGATTATCTCGGGATTGCAAGATAACCAACAAAACTTTTAGTGGATTTCTACTTATTTTATTAAATATCATCTCCACCAAACAGGACAAGCTTGCATCTGTTATAGTTTTGGAGAAAAATGTGTTCATTTCATGTATGCGCGAAATGCCTTAAAAATGGCTTTAAAATGGATTTGGAGCATGGAGACGATTATCTCGGGATTGCAAGATAACCAAACAAAACTTTTAGTGGATTTCTACTTATTTTATTAAATATCATCTCCACCAAACAGGACAAGCTTGCATCTGTTATAGTTTTGGAGAAAAATGTGTTCATTTCATGTATGCGCGAAATGCCTTAAAAATGGCTTTAAAATGGATTTGGAGCATGGAGACGATTATCTCGGGATTGCAATATAACCAAACAAAACTTTTAGTGGATTTCTACTTATTTTATTAAATATCATCTCCACCTAAACAGGACAAGCTTGCATCTGTTATAGTTTTGGAGAAAAATGTGTTCATTTCATGTATGCGCGAAATGCCTTAAAAATGGCTTTAAAATGGATTTGGAGCATGGAGACGATTATCTCGGGATTGCAAGATAACCAAACAAAACTTTTAGCGGATTTCTACTTATTTTATTAAATATCATCTCCACCAAACAGGACAAGCTTGCATCTGTTATAGTTTTGGAGAAAAATGTGTTCATTTCATGTATGCGCGAAATGCCTTAAAAATGGCTTTAAAATGGATTTGGAGCATGGAGACGATTATCTCGGGATTGCAAGATAACCAAACAAAACTTTTAGTGGATTTCTACTTATTTTATTAAATATCATCTCCACCAAACAGGACAAGCTTGCATCTGTTATAGTTTTGGAGAAAAATGGGTTCATTTCATGTATGCGCGAAATGCCTTAAAAATGGCTTTAAAATGGATTTGGAGCATGGAGACGATTATCTCGGGATTGCAAGATAACCAAACAAAACTTTTAGTGGATTTCTACTTATTTTATTAAATATCATCTCCACCAAACAGGACAAGCTTGCATCTGTTATAGTTTTGGAGAAAAATGTGTTCATTTCATGTATGCGCGAAATGCCTTAAAAATGGCTTTAAAATGGATTTGGAGCATGGAGACGATTATCTCGGGATTGCAAGATAACCAAACAAAACTTTTAGTGGATTTCTACTTATTTTATTAAATATCATCTCCACCAAACAGGACAAGCTTGCATCTGTTATAGTTTTGGAGAAAAATGTGTTCATTTCATGTATGCGCGAAATGCCTTAAAAATGGCTTTAAAATGGATTTGGAGCATGGAGACGATTATCTCGGGATTGCAAGATAACCAAACAAAACTTTTAGTGGATTTCTACTTATTTTATTAAATATCATCTCCACCAAACAGGACAAGCTTGCATCTGTTATAGTTTTGGAGAAAAATGTGTTCATTTCATGTATGCGCGAAATGCCTTAAAATGGCTTTAAAATGGATTTGGAGCATGGAGACGATTATCTCGGGATTGCAAGATAACCAAACAAAACTTTTAGTGGATTTCTACTTATTTTATTAAATATCATCTCCACCAAACAGGACAAGCTTGCATCTGTTATAGTTTTGGAGAAAAATGTGTTCATTTCATGTATGCGCGAAATGCCTTAAAAATGGCTTTAAAATGGATTTGGAGCATGGAGACGATTATCTCGGGATTGCAATATAACCAAACAAAACTTTAGTGGATTTCTACTTATTTTATTAAATATCATCTCCACCAAACAGGACAAGCTTGCATCTGTTATCGTTTTGGAGAAAAATGTGTTCATTTCATGTATGCGCGAAATGCCTTAAAAATGGCTTTAAAATGGATTTGGAGCATGGAGACGATTAACTCGGGATTGCAAGATAACCAAACAAAACTTTTAGTGGATTTCTACTTATTTTATTAAATATCATCTCCACCAAACAGGACAAGCTTGCATCTGTTATAGTTTTGGAGAAAAATGTGTTCATTTCATGTATGCGCGAAATGCCTTAAAAATGGCTTTAAAATGGATTTGGAGCATGGAGACGATTATCTCGGGATTGCAAGATAACCAAACAAAACTTTTAGTGGATTTCTACTTATTTTATTAAATATCATCTCCACCAAACAGGACAAGCTTGCATCTGTTATAGTTTTGGAGAAAAATGTGTTCATTTCATGTATGCGCGAAATGCCTTAAAAATGGCTTTAAAATGGATTTGGAGCATGGAGACGATTATCTCGGGATTGCAAGATAACCAAACAAAACTTTTAGTGGATTTCTACTTATTTTATTAAATATCATCTCCACCAAACAGGACAAGCTTGCATCTGTTATAGTTTTGGAGAAAAATGTGTTCATTTCATGTATGCGCGAAATGCCTTAAAAATGGCTTTAAAATGGATTTGGAGCATGGAGACGATTATCTCGGGATTGCAATATAACCAAACAAAACTTTTAGTGGATTTCTACTTATTTTATTAAATATCATCTCCACTAAACAGGACAAGCTTGCATCTGTTATAGTTTTGGAGAAAAATGTGTTCATTTCATGTATGCGCGAAATGCCTTAAAAATGGCTTTAAAATGGATTTGGAGCATGGAGACGATTATCTCGGGATTGCAAGATAACCAAACAAAACTTTTAGTGGATTTCTACTTATTTTATTAAATATCATCTCCACCAAACAGGACAAGCTTGCATCTGTTATAGTTTTGGAGAAAAATGTGTTCATTTCATGTATGCGCGAAATGCCTTAAAAATGGCTTTAAAATGGATTTGGAGCATGGAGACGATTATCTCGGGATTGCAAGATAACCAAACAAAACTTTTAGTGGATTTCTACTTATTTTATTAAATATCATCTCCACCAAACAGGACAAGCTTGCATCTGTTATAGTTTTGGAGAAAAATGTGTTCATTTCATGTATGCGCGAAATGCCTTAAAAATGGCTTTAAAATGGATTTGGAGCATGGAGACGATTATCTCGGGATTGCAAGATAACCAAACAAAACTTTTAGTGGATTTCTACTTATTTTATTAAATATCATCTCCACCAAACAGGACAAGCTTGCATCTGTTATAGTTTTGGAGAAAAATGTGTTCATTTCATGTATGCGCGAAATGCCTTAAAAATGGCTTTAAAATGGATTTGGAGCATGGAGACGATTATCTCGGGATTGCAAGATAACCAAACAAAACTTTTAGTGGATTTCTACTTATTTTATTAAATATCATCTCCACCAAACAGGACAAGCTTGCATCTGTTATAGTTTTGGAGAAAAATGTGTTCATTTCATGTATGCGCGAAATGCCTTAAAAATGGCTTTAAAATGGATTTGGAGCATGGAGACGATTATCTCGGGATTGCAATATAACCAAACAAAACTTTTAGTGGATTTCTACTTATTTTATTAAATATCATCTCCACCTAAACAGGACAAGCTTGCATCTGTTATAGTTTTGGAGAAAAATGTGTTCATTTCATGTATGCGCGAAATGCCTTAAAAATGGCTTTAAAATGGATTTGGAGCATGGAGACGATTATCTCGGGATTGCAAGATAACCAAACAAAACTTTTAGTGGATTTCTACTTATTTTATTAAATATCATCTCCACCAAACAGGACAAGCTTGCATCTGTTATAGTTTTGGAGAAAAATGTGTTCATTTCATGTATGCGCGAAATGCCTTAAAAATGGCTTTAAAATGGATTTGGAGCATGGAGACGATTATCTCGGGATTGCAAGATAACCAAACAAAACTTTTAGTGGATTTCTACTTATTTTATTAAATATCATCTCCACCAAACAGGACAAGCTTGCATCTGTTATAGTTTTGGAGAAAAATGTGTTCATTTCATGTATGCGCGAAATGCCTTAAAAATGGCTTTAAAATGGATTTGGAGCATGGAGACGATTATCTCGGGATTGCAATATTAGCCAAACAAAACTTTTAGTGGATTTCTACTTATTTTATTAAATATCATCTCCACCAAACAGGACAAGCTTGCATCTGTTATAGTTTTGGAGAAAAATGTGTTCATTTCATGTATGCGCGAAATGCCTTAAAAATGGCTTTAAAATGGATTTGGAGCATGGAGACGATTATCTCGGGATTGCAAGATAACCAAACAAAACTTTTAGTGGATTTCTACTTATTTTATTAAATATCATCTCCACCAAACAGGACAAGCTTGCATCTGTTATAGTTTTGGAGAAAAATGTGTTCATTTCATGTATGCGCGAAATGCCTTAAAAATGGCTTTAAAATGGATTTGGAGCATGGAGACGATTATCTCGGGATTGCAAGATAACCAAACAAAACTTTTAGTGGATTTCTACTTATTTTATTAAATATCATCTCCACCAAACAGGACAAGCTTGCATCTGTTATAGTTTTGGAGAAAAATGTGTTCATTTCATGTATGCGCGAAATGCCTTAAAAATGGCTTTAAAATGGATTTGGAGCATGGAGACGATTATCTCGGGATTGCAAGATAACCAAACAAAACTTTTAGTGGATTTCTACTTATTTTATTAAATATCATCTCCACCAAACAGGACAAGCTTGCATCTGTTATAGTTTTGGAGAAAAATGTGTTCATTTCATGTATGCGCGAAATGCCTTAAAAATGGCTTTAAAATGGATTTGGAGCATGGAGACGATTATCTCGGGATTGCAATATAACCAAACAAAACTTTTAGTGGATTTCTACTTATTTTATTAAATATCATCTCCACCAAACAGGACAAGCTTGCATCTGTTATAGTTTTGGAGAAAAATGTGTTCATTTCATGTATGCGCGAAATGCCTTAAAAATGGCTTTAAAATGGATTTGGAGCATGGAGACGATTATCTCGGGATTGCAAGATAACCAAACAAAACTTTTAGTGGATTTCTACTTATTTTATTAAATATCATCTCCACCAAACAGGACAAGCTTGCATCTGTTATAGTTTTGGAGAAAAATGTGTTCATTTCATGTATGCGCGAAATGCCTTAAAAATGGCTTTAAAATGGATTTGGAGCATGGAGACGATTATCTCGGGATTGCAAGATAACCAAACAAAACTTTTAGTGGATTTCTACTTATTTTATTAAATATCATCTCCACCAAACAGGACAAGCTTGCATCTGTTATAGTTTTGGAGAAAAATGTGTTCATTTCATGTATGCGCGAAATGCCTTAAAAATGGCTTTAAAATGGATTTGGAGCATGGAGACGATTATCTCGGGATTGCAAGATAACCAAACAAAACTTTTAGTGGATTTCTACTTATTTTATTAAATATCATCTCCACCAAACAGGACAAGCTTGCATCTGTTATAGTTTTGGAGAAAAATGTGTTCATTTCATGTATGCGCGAAATGCCTTAAAAATGGCTTTAAAATGGATTTGGAGCATGGAGACGATTATCTCGGGATTGCAAGATAACCAAACAAAACTTTTAGTGGATTTCTACTTATTTTATTAAATATCATCTCCACCAAACAGGACAAGCTTGCATCTGTTATAGTTTTGGAGAAAAATGTGTTCATTTCATGTATGCGCGAAATGCCTTAAAAATGGCTTTAAAATGGATTTGGAGCATGGAGACGATTATCTCGGGATTGCAAGATAACCAAACAAAACTTTTAGTGGATTTCTACTTATTTTATTAAATATCATCTCCACCAAACAGGACAAGCTTGCATCTGTTATAGTTTTGGAGAAAAATGTGTTCATTTCATGTATGCGCGAAATGCCTTAAAAATTGCTTTAAAATGGATTTGGAGCATGGAGACGATTATCTCTGGATTGCAAGATAACCAAACAAAACTTTTAGTGGATTTCTACTTATTTTATTAAATATCATCTCCACCAAACAGGACAAGCTTGCATCTGTTATAGTTTTGGAGAAAAATGTGTTCATTTCATGTATGCGCGAAATGCCTTAAAAATGGCTTTAAAATGGATTTGGAGCATGGAGACGATTATCTCGGGATTGCAATATAACCAAACAAAACTTTTAGTGGATTTCTACTTATTTTATTAAATATCATCTCCACCAAACAGGACAAGCTTGCATCTGTTATAGTTTTGGAGAAAAATGTGTTCATTTCATGTATGCGCGAAATGCCTTAAAAATGGCTTTAAAATGGATTTGGAGCATGGAGACGATTATCTCGGGATTGCAAGATAACCAAACAAAACTTTTAGTGGATTTCTACTTATTTTATTAAATATCATCTCCACCAAACAGGACAAGCTTGCATCTGTTATAGTTTTGGAGAAAAATGTGTTCATTTCATGTATGCGCGAAATGCCTTAAAAATGGCTTTAAAATGGATTTGGAGCATGGAGACGATTATCTCGGGATTGCAAGATAACCAAACAAAACTTTTAGTGGATTTCTACTTATTTTATTAAATATCATCTCCACCAAACAGGACAAGCTTGCATCTGTTATAGTTTTGGAGAAAAATGTGTTCATTTCATGTATGCGCGAAATGCCTTAAAAATGGCTTTAAAATGGATTTGGAGCATGGAGACGATTATCTCGGGATTGCAAGATAACCAAACAAAACTTTTAGTGGATTTCTACTTATTTTATTAAATATCATCTCCACCAAACAGGACAAGCTTGCATCTGTTATAGTTTTGGAGAAAAATGTGTTCATTTCATGTATGCGCGAAATGCCTTAAAAATGGCTTTAAAATGGATTTGGAGCATGGAGACGATTATCTCGGGATTGCAATATAACCAAACAAAACTTTTAGTGGATTTCTACTTATTTTATTAAATATCATCTCCACCAAACAGGACAAGCTTGCATCTGTTATAGTTTTGGAGAAAAATGTGTTCATTTCATGTATGCGCGAAATGCCTTAAAAATGGCTTTAAAATGGATTTGGAGCATGGAGACGATTATCTCGGGATTGCAAGATAACCAAACAAAACTTTTAGTGGATTTCTACTTATTTTATTAAATATCATCTCCACCAAACAGGACAAGCTTGCATCTGTTATAGTTTTGGAGAAAAATGTGTTCATTTCATGTATGCGCGAAATGCCTTAAAAATGGCTTTAAAATGGATTTGGAGCATGGAGACGATTATCTCGGGATTGCAAGATAACCAAACAAAACTTTTAGTGGATTTCTACTTATTTTATTAAATATCATCTCCACCAAACAGGACAAGCTTGCATCTGTTATAGTTTTGGAGAAAAATGTGTTCATTTCATGTATGCGCGAAATGCCTTAAAAATGGCTTTAAAATGGATTTGGAGCATGGAGACGATTATCTCGGGATTGCAATATAACCAAACAAAACTTTTAGTGGATTTCTACTTATTTTATTAAATATCATCTCCACCAAACAGGACAAGCTTGCATCTGTTATAGTTTTGGAGAAAAATGTGTTCATTTCATGTATGCGCGAAATGCCTTAAAAATGGCTTTAAAATGGATTTGGAGCATGGAGACGATTATCTCGGGATTGCAAGATAACCAAACAAAACTTTTAGTGGATTTCTACTTATTTTATTAAATATCATCTCCACCAAACAGGACAAGCTTGCATCTGTTATAGTTTTGGAGAAAAATGTGTTCATTTCATGTATGCGCGAAATGCCTTAAAAATGGCTTTAAAATGGATTTGGAGCATGGAGACGATTATCTCGGGATTGCAAGATAACCAAACAAAACTTTTAGTGGATTTCTACTTATTTTATTAAATATCATCTCCACCAAACAGGACAAGCTTGCATCTGTTATAGTTTTGGAGAAAAATGTGTTCATTTCATGTATGCGCGAAATGCCTTAAAAATGGCTTTAAAATGGATTTGGAGCATGGAGACGATTATCTCGGGATTGCAAGATAACCAAACAAAACTTTTAGTGGATTTCTACTTATTTTATTAAATATCATCTCCACCAAACAGGACAAGCTTGCATCTGTTATAGTTTTGGAGAAAAATGTGTTCATTTCATGTATGCGCGAAATGCCTTAAAAATGGCTTTAAAATGGATTTGGAGCATGGAGACGATTATCTCGGGATTGCAAGATAACCAAACAAAACTTTTAGTGGATTTCTACTTATTTTATTAAATATCATCTCCACCAAACAGGACAAGCTTGCATCTGTTATAGTTTTGGAGAAAAATGTGTTCATTTCATGTATGCGCGAAATGCCTTAAAAATGGCTTTAAAATGGATTTGGAGCATGGAGACGATTATCTCGGGATTGCAAGATAACCAAACAAAACTTTTAGTGGATTTCTACTTATTTTATTAAATATCATCTCCACCAAACAGGACAAGCTTGCATCTGTTATAGTTTTGGAGAAAAATGTGTTCATTTCATGTATGCGCGAAATGCCTTAAAAATGGCTTTAAAATGGATTTGGAGCATGGAGACGATTATCTCGGGATTGCAAGATAACCAAACAAAACTTTTAGTGGATTTCTACTTATTTTATTAAATATCATCTCCACCAAACAGGACAAGCTTGCATCTGTTATAGTTTTGGAGAAAAATGTGTTCATTTCATGTATGCGCGAAATGCCTTAAAAATGGCTTTAAAATGGATTTGGAGCATGGAGACGATTATCTCGGGATTGCAAGATAACCAAACAAAACTTTTAGTGGATTTCTACTTATTTTATTAAATATCATCTCCACCAAACAGGACAAGCTTGCATCTGTTATAGTTTTGGAGAAAAATGTGTTCATTTCATGTATGCGCGAAATGCCTTAAAAATGGCTTTAAAATGGATTTGGAGCATGGAGACGATTATCTCGGGATTGCAAGATAACCAAACAAAACTTTTAGTGGATTTCTACTTATTTTATTAAATATCATCTCCACCAAACAGGACAAGCTTGCATCTGTTACAGTTTTGGAGAAAAATGTGTTCATTTCATGTATGCGCGAAATGCCTTAAAAATGGCTTTAAAATGGATTTGGAGCATGGAGACGATTATCTCGGGATT
>NW_027443679.1:0-38048 GCF_048569485.1 Anomaloglossus baeobatrachus | reverse complement strand
AGATCATCATTACTCAAAGAAAACCCCAAAAACCAATGCATGATAGGAATAAACAGGTAACTTTCTTTGGAGTGGAAGCGGAGAGATCGCACCAGATGCCAATTCTAGATGTTATCACACCTGTGGTCACTGCAGCAGCAGGTGAATCCACTTTGTCCAAAAGGGATCTATTCCATTCAATTGCAAATGATCTAGATAAGACAGAGAACTGCAGCACGGGGACATAGCCGAGTTGGTCAGGTTGAGTGGTGATGAGTTTGCTATTTGGATGAATAAAGAAAGTCAAAAGTGTGAAAGATAAAAAACAAAAGGAGGAAGTGTGAAAAGTGAATGGGCCAAATTGAGGTGCATATGAAGACGTATGCTTTCTTCCAATTCATTAAATCGGGCTAATATGAATCAGGTGAATTGAGTTCTGCTTTTGGAAACTGGGTTAAGAAGGGGTGCACCGTTCCTGGAGGTACTGCAATACCAGGTCAATGCGTGGAGTGGACAGAGCAAGCTCTTTTTCCATCTCCCTGTTCTAAAAATCCATTTAATATATGGTCCCCAGATAGGGGACGTATCAGATATTAAACTGATAAGAACAGATACTACACTTGATCTTAGCCAAAAGGCCGAGAAGCGATAACCAGAATTGGTTTGGGCCTCGAGTGGCACCCTGGCCTATGCCGGACACATCTTAGGGAGAGAGAGCGAGAGGGAGACAAACCCACGCCTACACAAGACATTTTGTCACCCAAGCCAACCCTTGAAAAGGCTGCTTTGCAGAGCCAAAACAAGAAGAATGGTGCGTTTTGCAGCCGCCGCCCACTGCAATGAATCTGAATAACTCCTCCTTTAGGGCGCAAGCAACTCCCCTCCCCCTTGCAGTCTTTCCAATTCACGATACAAAAAGACGGACAGGACAGGTTGCCTGACTTTCCGTCACTGCCACCCTTTGCCATCCTTACCCGTAGAAAGCCCTTTCATCATCCCCAAACCCTAATCTTTTCCCTTTCCTTCCCAGCCCCCAAACCCTGCCCTCTGTACCTTTCTCACCACCCGCTTCCCTTCTCCTGTCATCCCCCTACCACCCGGGAAAAAAAGAGATTGCCCCCTCCTTCCACTAGCCCACCCTCCCACCCAAAGAACAACTTCTTCTGCGCAGCTTGTTTTCTAGGCAGCAGCGCTATTGTGATGTCATCGGGGGGCATTGTGACAAGCCGCCAGTGTTCCGTCTCTTCATGTTGTGCACAGTTCAAACGGAAAATACATCAACAGGCAGACTACAGAAAAGCTTACTATCAAAGGTTAGAGGGGGGCTTTCTCAGAGGGCTTTTTACAGTTTTTCTATTCCCAATTAGCCGTTTAAGTGTACTTATTGAAAGTAGTAATTCTTTCATAGGCCGCCCTTTCTTAGTATTTGACGTTCCTTATATTGCGGTATGAGGCTTCGCAGTAGGTTGCAAACATTCATCACCCATGACTTTCCCCAATTGAGCTCAGAAGCTCAATGTCTATCATGACCTCTCTTTTAGAATGTCCAAGAGCAAGCAAACTATTCCTCCAGGAGAGGGCGCCAACAGACTACTAAAGAGATCATCATTACTCAAAGAAAACCCCAAAAACCAATGCATGATAGGAATAAACAGGTAACTTTCTTTGGAGTGGAAGCGGAGAGATCGCACCAGATGCCAATTCTAGATGTTATCACACCTGTGGTCACTGCAGCAGCAGGTGAATCCACTTTGTCCAAAAGGGATCTATTCCATTCAATTGCAAATGATCTAGATAAGACAGAGAACTGCAGCACGGGGACATAGCCGAGTTGGTCAGGTTGAGTGGTGATGAGTTTGCTATTTGGATGAATAAAGAAAGTCAAAAGTGTGAAAGATAAAAAACAAAAGGAGGAAGTGTGAAAAGTGAATGGGCCAAATTGAGGTGCAT
Organism: Anomaloglossus baeobatrachus; assembly: GCF_048569485.1. Lineage (NCBI taxonomy): Eukaryota > Metazoa > Chordata > Amphibia > Anura > Aromobatidae > Anomaloglossus > Anomaloglossus baeobatrachus. Next base: position 36,119 of record NW_027443679.1, on the reverse strand, counting down.
ATGAAGACGTATGCTTTCTTCCAATTCATTAAATCGGGCTAATATGAATCAGGTGAATTGAGTTCTGCTTTTGGAAACTGGGTTAAGAAGGGGTGCACCGTTCCTGGAGGTACTGCAATACCAGGTCAATGCGTGGAGTGGACAGAGCAAGCTCTTTTTCCATCTCCCTGTTCTAAAAATCCATTTAATATATGGTCCCCAGATAGGGGACGTATCAGATATTAAACTGATAAGAACAGATACTACACTTGATCTTAGCCAAAAGGCCGAGAAGCGATAACCAGAATTGGTTTGGGCCTCGAGTGGCACCCTGGCCTATGCCGGACACATCTTAGGGAGAGAGAGCGAGAGGGAGACAAACCCACGCCTACACAAGACATTTTGTCACCCAAGCCAACCCTTGAAAAGGCTGCTTTGCAGAGCCAAAACAAGAAGAATGGTGCGTTTTGCAGCCGCCGCCCACTGCAATGAATCTGAATAACTCCTCCTTTAGGGCGCAAGCAACTCCCCTCCCCCTTGCAGTCTTTCCAATTCACGATACAAAAAGACGGACAGGACAGGTTGCCTGACTTTCCGTCACTGCCACCCTTTGCCATCCTTACCCGTAGAAAGCCCTTTCATCATCCCCAAACCCTAATCTTTTCCCTTTCCTTCCCAGCCCCCAAACCCTGCCCTCTGTACCTTTCTCACCACCCGCTTCCCTTCTCCTGTCATCCCCCTACCACCCGGGAAAAAAAGAGATTGCCCCCTCCTTCCACTAGCCCACCCTCCCACCCAAAGAACAACTTCTTCTGCGCAGCTTGTTTTCTAGGCAGCAGCGCTATTGTGATGTCATCGGGGGGCATTGTGACAAGCCGCCAGTGTTCCGTCTCTTCATGTTGTGCACAGTTCAAACGGAAAATACATCAACAGGCAGACTACAGAAAAGCTTACTATCAAAGGTTAGAGGGGGGCTTTCTCAGAGGGCTTTTTACAGTTTTTCTATTCCCAATTAGCCGTTTAAGTGTACTTATTGAAAGTAGTAATTCTTTCATAGGCCGCCCTTTCTTAGTATTTGACGTTCCTTATATTGCGGTATGAGGCTTCGCAGTAGGTTGCAAACATTCATCACCCATGACTTTCCCCAATTGAGCTCAGAAGCTCAATGTCTATCATGACCTCTCTTTTAGAATGTCCAAGAGCAAGCAAACTATTCCTCCAGGAGAGGGCGCCAACAGACTACTAAAGAGATCATCATTACTCAAAGAAAACCCCAAAAACCAATGCATGATAGGAATAAACAGGTAACTTTCTTTGGAGTGGAAGCGGAGAGATCGCACCAGATGCCAATTCTAGATGTTATCACACCTGTGGTCACTGCAGCAGCAGGTGAATCCACTTTGTCCAAAAGGGATCTATTCCATTCAATTGCAAATGATCTAGATAAGACAGAGAACTGCAGCACGGGGACATAGCCGAGTTGGTCAGGTTGAGTGGTGATGAGTTTGCTATTTGGATGAATAAAGAAAGTCAAAAGTGTGAAAGATAAAAAACAAAAGGAGGAAGTGTGAAAAGTGAATGGGCCAAATTGAGGTGCATATGAAGACGTATGCTTTCTTCCAATTCATTAAATCGGGCTAATATGAATCAGGTGAATTGAGTTCTGCTTTTGGAAACTGGGTTAAGAAGGGGTGCACCGTTCCTGGAGGTACTGCAATACCAGGTCAATGCGTGGAGTGGACAGAGCAAGCTCTTTTTCCATCTCCCTGTTCTAAAAATCCATTTAATATATGGTCCCCAGATAGGGGACGTATCAGATATTAAACTGATAAGAACAGATACTACACTTGATCTTAGCCAAAAGGCCGAGAAGCGATAACCAGAATTGGTTTGGGCCTCGAGTGGCACCCTGGCCTATGCCGGACACATCTTAGGGAGAGAGAGCGAGAGGGAGACAAACCCACGCCTACACAAGACATTTTGTCACCCAAGCCAACCCTTGAAAAGGCTGCTTTGCAGAGCCAAAACAAGAAGAATGGTGCGTTTTGCAGCCGCCGCCCACTGCAATGAATCTGAATAACTCCTCCTTTAGGGCGCAAGCAACTCCCCTCCCCCTTGCAGTCTTTCCAATTCACGATACAAAAAGACGGACAGGACAGGTTGCCTGACTTTCCGTCACTGCCACCCTTTGCCATCCTTACCCGTAGAAAGCCCTTTCATCATCCCCAAACCCTAATCTTTTCCCTTTCCTTCCCAGCCCCCAAACCCTGCCCTCTGTACCTTTCTCACCACCCGCTTCCCTTCTCCTGTCATCCCCCTACCACCCGGGAAAAAAAGAGATTGCCCCCTCCTTCCACTAGCCCACCCTCCCACCCAAAGAACAACTTCTTCTGCGCAGCTTGTTTTCTAGGCAGCAGCGCTATTGTGATGTCATCGGGGGGCATTGTGACAAGCCGCCAGTGTTCCGTCTCTTCATGTTGTGCACAGTTCAAACGGAAAATACATCAACAGGCAGACTACAGAAAAGCTTACTATCAAAGGTTAGAGGGGGGCTTTCTCAGAGGGCTTTTTACAGTTTTTCTATTCCCAATTAGCCGTTTAAGTGTACTTATTGAAAGTAGTAATTCTTTCATAGGCCGCCCTTTCTTAGTATTTGACGTTCCTTATATTGCGGTATGAGGCTTCGCAGTAGGTTGCAAACATTCATCACCCATGACTTTCCCCAATTGAGCTCAGAAGCTCAATGTCTATCATGACCTCTCTTTTAGAATGTCCAAGAGCAAGCAAACTATTCCTCCAGGAGAGGGCGCCAACAGACTACTAAAGAGATCATCATTACTCAAAGAAAACCCCAAAAACCAATGCATGATAGGAATAAACAGGTAACTTTCTTTGGAGTGGAAGCGGAGAGATCGCACCAGATGCCAATTCTAGATGTTATCACACCTGTGGTCACTGCAGCAGCAGGTGAATCCACTTTGTCCAAAAGGGATCTATTCCATTCAATTGCAAATGATCTAGATAAGACAGAGAACTGCAGCACGGGGACATAGCCGAGTTGGTCAGGTTGAGTGGTGATGAGTTTGCTATTTGGATGAATAAAGAAAGTCAAAAGTGTGAAAGATAAAAAACAAAAGGAGGAAGTGTGAAAAGTGAATGGGCCAAATTGAGGTGCATATGAAGACGTATGCTTTCTTCCAATTCATTAAATCGGGCTAATATGAATCAGGTGAATTGAGTTCTGCTTTTGGAAACTGGGTTAAGAAGGGGTGCACCGTTCCTGGAGGTACTGCAATACCAGGTCAATGCGTGGAGTGGACAGAGCAAGCTCTTTTTCCATCTCCCTGTTCTAAAAATCCATTTAATATATGGTCCCCAGATAGGGGACGTATCAGATATTAAACTGATAAGAACAGATACTACACTTGATCTTAGCCAAAAGGCCGAGAAGCGATAACCAGAATTGGTTTGGGCCTCGAGTGGCACCCTGGCCTATGCCGGACACATCTTAGGGAGAGAGAGCGAGAGGGAGACAAACCCACGCCTACACAAGACATTTTGTCACCCAAGCCAACCCTTGAAAAGGCTGCTTTGCAGAGCCAAAACAAGAAGAATGGTGCGTTTTGCAGCCGCCGCCCACTGCAATGAATCTGAATAACTCCTCCTTTAGGGCGCAAGCAACTCCCCTCCCCCTTGCAGTCTTTCCAATTCACGATACAAAAAGACGGACAGGACAGGTTGCCTGACTTTCCGTCACTGCCACCCTTTGCCATCCTTACCCGTAGAAAGCCCTTTCATCATCCCCAAACCCTAATCTTTTCCCTTTCCTTCCCAGCCCCCAAACCCTGCCCTCTGTACCTTTCTCACCACCCGCTTCCCTTCTCCTGTCATCCCCCTACCACCCGGGAAAAAAAGAGATTGCCCCCTCCTTCCACTAGCCCACCCTCCCACCCAAAGAACAACTTCTTCTGCGCAGCTTGTTTTCTAGGCAGCAGCGCTATTGTGATGTCATCGGGGGGCATTGTGACAAGCCGCCAGTGTTCCGTCTCTTCATGTTGTGCACAGTTCAAACGGAAAATACATCAACAGGCAGACTACAGAAAAGCTTACTATCAAAGGTTAGAGGGGGGCTTTCTCAGAGGGCTTTTTACAGTTTTTCTATTCCCAATTAGCCGTTTAAGTGTACTTATTGAAAGTAGTAATTCTTTCATAGGCCGCCCTTTCTTAGTATTTGACGTTCCTTATATTGCGGTATGAGGCTTCGCAGTAGGTTGCAAACATTCATCACCCATGACTTTCCCCAATTGAGCTCAGAAGCTCAATGTCTATCATGACCTCTCTTTTAGAATGTCCAAGAGCAAGCAAACTATTCCTCCAGGAGAGGGCGCCAACAGACTACTAAAGAGATCATCATTACTCAAAGAAAACCCCAAAAACCAATGCATGATAGGAATAAACAGGTAACTTTCTTTGGAGTGGAAGCGGAGAGATCGCACCAGATGCCAATTCTAGATGTTATCACACCTGTGGTCACTGCAGCAGCAGGTGAATCCACTTTGTCCAAAAGGGATCTATTCCATTCAATTGCAAATGATCTAGATAAGACAGAGAACTGCAGCACGGGGACATAGCCGAGTTGGTCAGGTTGAGTGGTGATGAGTTTGCTATTTGGATGAATAAAGAAAGTCAAAAGTGTGAAAGATAAAAAACAAAAGGAGGAAGTGTGAAAAGTGAATGGGCCAAATTGAGGTGCATATGAAGACGTATGCTTTCTTCCAATTCATTAAATCGGGCTAATATGAATCAGGTGAATTGAGTTCTGCTTTTGGAAACTGGGTTAAGAAGGGGTGCACCGTTCCTGGAGGTACTGCAATACCAGGTCAATGCGTGGAGTGGACAGAGCAAGCTCTTTTTCCATCTCCCTGTTCTAAAAATCCATTTAATATATGGTCCCCAGATAGGGGACGTATCAGATATTAAACTGATAAGAACAGATACTACACTTGATCTTAGCCAAAAGGCCGAGAAGCGATAACCAGAATTGGTTTGGGCCTCGAGTGGCACCCTGGCCTATGCCGGACACATCTTAGGGAGAGAGAGCGAGAGGGAGACAAACCCACGCCTACACAAGACATTTTGTCACCCAAGCCAACCCTTGAAAAGGCTGCTTTGCAGAGCCAAAACAAGAAGAATGGTGCGTTTTGCAGCCGCCGCCCACTGCAATGAATCTGAATAACTCCTCCTTTAGGGCGCAAGCAACTCCCCTCCCCCTTGCAGTCTTTCCAATTCACGATACAAAAAGACGGACAGGACAGGTTGCCTGACTTTCCGTCACTGCCACCCTTTGCCATCCTTACCCGTAGAAAGCCCTTTCATCATCCCCAAACCCTAATCTTTTCCCTTTCCTTCCCAGCCCCCAAACCCTGCCCTCTGTACCTTTCTCACCACCCGCTTCCCTTCTCCTGTCATCCCCCTACCACCCGGGAAAAAAAGAGATTGCCCCCTCCTTCCACTAGCCCACCCTCCCACCCAAAGAACAACTTCTTCTGCGCAGCTTGTTTTCTAGGCAGCAGCGCTATTGTGATGTCATCGGGGGGCATTGTGACAAGCCGCCAGTGTTCCGTCTCTTCATGTTGTGCACAGTTCAAACGGAAAATACATCAACAGGCAGACTACAGAAAAGCTTACTATCAAAGGTTAGAGGGGGGCTTTCTCAGAGGGCTTTTTACAGTTTTTCTATTCCCAATTAGCCGTTTAAGTGTACTTATTGAAAGTAGTAATTCTTTCATAGGCCGCCCTTTCTTAGTATTTGACGTTCCTTATATTGCGGTATGAGGCTTCGCAGTAGGTTGCAAACATTCATCACCCATGACTTTCCCCAATTGAGCTCAGAAGCTCAATGTCTATCATGACCTCTCTTTTAGAATGTCCAAGAGCAAGCAAACTATTCCTCCAGGAGAGGGCGCCAACAGACTACTAAAGAGATCATCATTACTCAAAGAAAACCCCAAAAACCAATGCATGATAGGAATAAACAGGTAACTTTCTTTGGAGTGGAAGCGGAGAGATCGCACCAGATGCCAATTCTAGATGTTATCACACCTGTGGTCACTGCAGCAGCAGGTGAATCCACTTTGTCCAAAAGGGATCTATTCCATTCAATTGCAAATGATCTAGATAAGACAGAGAACTGCAGCACGGGGACATAGCCGAGTTGGTCAGGTTGAGTGGTGATGAGTTTGCTATTTGGATGAATAAAGAAAGTCAAAAGTGTGAAAGATAAAAAACAAAAGGAGGAAGTGTGAAAAGTGAATGGGCCAAATTGAGGTGCATATGAAGACGTATGCTTTCTTCCAATTCATTAAATCGGGCTAATATGAATCAGGTGAATTGAGTTCTGCTTTTGGAAACTGGGTTAAGAAGGGGTGCACCGTTCCTGGAGGTACTGCAATACCAGGTCAATGCGTGGAGTGGACAGAGCAAGCTCTTTTTCCATCTCCCTGTTCTAAAAATCCATTTAATATATGGTCCCCAGATAGGGGACGTATCAGATATTAAACTGATAAGAACAGATACTACACTTGATCTTAGCCAAAAGGCCGAGAAGCGATAACCAGAATTGGTTTGGGCCTCGAGTGGCACCCTGGCCTATGCCGGACACATCTTAGGGAGAGAGAGCGAGAGGGAGACAAACCCACGCCTACACAAGACATTTTGTCACCCAAGCCAACCCTTGAAAAGGCTGCTTTGCAGAGCCAAAACAAGAAGAATGGTGCGTTTTGCAGCCGCCGCCCACTGCAATGAATCTGAATAACTCCTCCTTTAGGGCGCAAGCAACTCCCCTCCCCCTTGCAGTCTTTCCAATTCACGATACAAAAAGACGGACAGGACAGGTTGCCTGACTTTCCGTCACTGCCACCCTTTGCCATCCTTACCCGTAGAAAGCCCTTTCATCATCCCCAAACCCTAATCTTTTCCCTTTCCTTCCCAGCCCCCAAACCCTGCCCTCTGTACCTTTCTCACCACCCGCTTCCCTTCTCCTGTCATCCCCCTACCACCCGGGAAAAAAAGAGATTGCCCCCTCCTTCCACTAGCCCACCCTCCCACCCAAAGAACAACTTCTTCTGCGCAGCTTGTTTTCTAGGCAGCAGCGCTATTGTGATGTCATCGGGGGGCATTGTGACAAGCCGCCAGTGTTCCGTCTCTTCATGTTGTGCACAGTTCAAACGGAAAATACATCAACAGGCAGACTACAGAAAAGCTTACTATCAAAGGTTAGAGGGGGGCTTTCTCAGAGGGCTTTTTACAGTTTTTCTATTCCCAATTAGCCGTTTAAGTGTACTTATTGAAAGTAGTAATTCTTTCATAGGCCGCCCTTTCTTAGTATTTGACGTTCCTTATATTGCGGTATGAGGCTTCGCAGTAGGTTGCAAACATTCATCACCCATGACTTTCCCCAATTGAGCTCAGAAGCTCAATGTCTATCATGACCTCTCTTTTAGAATGTCCAAGAGCAAGCAAACTATTCCTCCAGGAGAGGGCGCCAACAGACTACTAAAGAGATCATCATTACTCAAAGAAAACCCCAAAAACCAATGCATGATAGGAATAAACAGGTAACTTTCTTTGGAGTGGAAGCGGAGAGATCGCACCAGATGCCAATTCTAGATGTTATCACACCTGTGGTCACTGCAGCAGCAGGTGAATCCACTTTGTCCAAAAGGGATCTATTCCATTCAATTGCAAATGATCTAGATAAGACAGAGAACTGCAGCACGGGGACATAGCCGAGTTGGTCAGGTTGAGTGGTGATGAGTTTGCTATTTGGATGAATAAAGAAAGTCAAAAGTGTGAAAGATAAAAAACAAAAGGAGGAAGTGTGAAAAGTGAATGGGCCAAATTGAGGTGCATATGAAGACGTATGCTTTCTTCCAATTCATTAAATCGGGCTAATATGAATCAGGTGAATTGAGTTCTGCTTTTGGAAACTGGGTTAAGAAGGGGTGCACCGTTCCTGGAGGTACTGCAATACCAGGTCAATGCGTGGAGTGGACAGAGCAAGCTCTTTTTCCATCTCCCTGTTCTAAAAATCCATTTAATATATGGTCCCCAGATAGGGGACGTATCAGATATTAAACTGATAAGAACAGATACTACACTTGATCTTAGCCAAAAGGCCGAGAAGCGATAACCAGAATTGGTTTGGGCCTCGAGTGGCACCCTGGCCTATGCCGGACACATCTTAGGGAGAGAGAGCGAGAGGGAGACAAACCCACGCCTACACAAGACATTTTGTCACCCAAGCCAACCCTTGAAAAGGCTGCTTTGCAGAGCCAAAACAAGAAGAATGGTGCGTTTTGCAGCCGCCGCCCACTGCAATGAATCTGAATAACTCCTCCTTTAGGGCGCAAGCAACTCCCCTCCCCCTTGCAGTCTTTCCAATTCACGATACAAAAAGACGGACAGGACAGGTTGCCTGACTTTCCGTCACTGCCACCCTTTGCCATCCTTACCCGTAGAAAGCCCTTTCATCATCCCCAAACCCTAATCTTTTCCCTTTCCTTCCCAGCCCCCAAACCCTGCCCTCTGTACCTTTCTCACCACCCGCTTCCCTTCTCCTGTCATCCCCCTACCACCCGGGAAAAAAAGAGATTGCCCCCTCCTTCCACTAGCCCACCCTCCCACCCAAAGAACAACTTCTTCTGCGCAGCTTGTTTTCTAGGCAGCAGCGCTATTGTGATGTCATCGGGGGGCATTGTGACAAGCCGCCAGTGTTCCGTCTCTTCATGTTGTGCACAGTTCAAACGGAAAATACATCAACAGGCAGACTACAGAAAAGCTTACTATCAAAGGTTAGAGGGGGGCTTTCTCAGAGGGCTTTTTACAGTTTTTCTATTCCCAATTAGCCGTTTAAGTGTACTTATTGAAAGTAGTAATTCTTTCATAGGCCGCCCTTTCTTAGTATTTGACGTTCCTTATATTGCGGTATGAGGCTTCGCAGTAGGTTGCAAACATTCATCACCCATGACTTTCCCCAATTGAGCTCAGAAGCTCAATGTCTATCATGACCTCTCTTTTAGAATGTCCAAGAGCAAGCAAACTATTCCTCCAGGAGAGGGCGCCAACAGACTACTAAAGAGATCATCATTACTCAAAGAAAACCCCAAAAACCAATGCATGATAGGAATAAACAGGTAACTTTCTTTGGAGTGGAAGCGGAGAGATCGCACCAGATGCCAATTCTAGATGTTATCACACCTGTGGTCACTGCAGCAGCAGGTGAATCCACTTTGTCCAAAAGGGATCTATTCCATTCAATTGCAAATGATCTAGATAAGACAGAGAACTGCAGCACGGGGACATAGCCGAGTTGGTCAGGTTGAGTGGTGATGAGTTTGCTATTTGGATGAATAAAGAAAGTCAAAAGTGTGAAAGATAAAAAACAAAAGGAGGAAGTGTGAAAAGTGAATGGGCCAAATTGAGGTGCATATGAAGACGTATGCTTTCTTCCAATTCATTAAATCGGGCTAATATGAATCAGGTGAATTGAGTTCTGCTTTTGGAAACTGGGTTAAGAAGGGGTGCACCGTTCCTGGAGGTACTGCAATACCAGGTCAATGCGTGGAGTGGACAGAGCAAGCTCTTTTTCCATCTCCCTGTTCTAAAAATCCATTTAATATATGGTCCCCAGATAGGGGACGTATCAGATATTAAACTGATAAGAACAGATACTACACTTGATCTTAGCCAAAAGGCCGAGAAGCGATAACCAGAATTGGTTTGGGCCTCGAGTGGCACCCTGGCCTATGCCGGACACATCTTAGGGAGAGAGAGCGAGAGGGAGACAAACCCACGCCTACACAAGACATTTTGTCACCCAAGCCAACCCTTGAAAAGGCTGCTTTGCAGAGCCAAAACAAGAAGAATGGTGCGTTTTGCAGCCGCCGCCCACTGCAATGAATCTGAATAACTCCTCCTTTAGGGCGCAAGCAACTCCCCTCCCCCTTGCAGTCTTTCCAATTCACGATACAAAAAGACGGACAGGACAGGTTGCCTGACTTTCCGTCACTGCCACCCTTTGCCATCCTTACCCGTAGAAAGCCCTTTCATCATCCCCAAACCCTAATCTTTTCCCTTTCCTTCCCAGCCCCCAAACCCTGCCCTCTGTACCTTTCTCACCACCCGCTTCCCTTCTCCTGTCATCCCCCTACCACCCGGGAAAAAAAGAGATTGCCCCCTCCTTCCACTAGCCCACCCTCCCACCCAAAGAACAACTTCTTCTGCGCAGCTTGTTTTCTAGGCAGCAGCGCTATTGTGATGTCATCGGGGGGCATTGTGACAAGCCGCCAGTGTTCCGTCTCTTCATGTTGTGCACAGTTCAAACGGAAAATACATCAACAGGCAGACTACAGAAAAGCTTACTATCAAAGGTTAGAGGGGGGCTTTCTCAGAGGGCTTTTTACAGTTTTTCTATTCCCAATTAGCCGTTTAAGTGTACTTATTGAAAGTAGTAATTCTTTCATAGGCCGCCCTTTCTTAGTATTTGACGTTCCTTATATTGCGGTATGAGGCTTCGCAGTAGGTTGCAAACATTCATCACCCATGACTTTCCCCAATTGAGCTCAGAAGCTCAATGTCTATCATGACCTCTCTTTTAGAATGTCCAAGAGCAAGCAAACTATTCCTCCAGGAGAGGGCGCCAACAGACTACTAAAGAGATCATCATTACTCAAAGAAAACCCCAAAAACCAATGCATGATAGGAATAAACAGGTAACTTTCTTTGGAGTGGAAGCGGAGAGATCGCACCAGATGCCAATTCTAGATGTTATCACACCTGTGGTCACTGCAGCAGCAGGTGAATCCACTTTGTCCAAAAGGGATCTATTCCATTCAATTGCAAATGATCTAGATAAGACAGAGAACTGCAGCACGGGGACATAGCCGAGTTGGTCAGGTTGAGTGGTGATGAGTTTGCTATTTGGATGAATAAAGAAAGTCAAAAGTGTGAAAGATAAAAAACAAAAGGAGGAAGTGTGAAAAGTGAATGGGCCAAATTGAGGTGCATATGAAGACGTATGCTTTCTTCCAATTCATTAAATCGGGCTAATATGAATCAGGTGAATTGAGTTCTGCTTTTGGAAACTGGGTTAAGAAGGGGTGCACCGTTCCTGGAGGTACTGCAATACCAGGTCAATGCGTGGAGTGGACAGAGCAAGCTCTTTTTCCATCTCCCTGTTCTAAAAATCCATTTAATATATGGTCCCCAGATAGGGGACGTATCAGATATTAAACTGATAAGAACAGATACTACACTTGATCTTAGCCAAAAGGCCGAGAAGCGATAACCAGAATTGGTTTGGGCCTCGAGTGGCACCCTGGCCTATGCCGGACACATCTTAGGGAGAGAGAGCGAGAGGGAGACAAACCCACGCCTACACAAGACATTTTGTCACCCAAGCCAACCCTTGAAAAGGCTGCTTTGCAGAGCCAAAACAAGAAGAATGGTGCGTTTTGCAGCCGCCGCCCACTGCAATGAATCTGAATAACTCCTCCTTTAGGGCGCAAGCAACTCCCCTCCCCCTTGCAGTCTTTCCAATTCACGATACAAAAAGACGGACAGGACAGGTTGCCTGACTTTCCGTCACTGCCACCCTTTGCCATCCTTACCCGTAGAAAGCCCTTTCATCATCCCCAAACCCTAATCTTTTCCCTTTCCTTCCCAGCCCCCAAACCCTGCCCTCTGTACCTTTCTCACCACCCGCTTCCCTTCTCCTGTCATCCCCCTACCACCCGGGAAAAAAAGAGATTGCCCCCTCCTTCCACTAGCCCACCCTCCCACCCAAAGAACAACTTCTTCTGCGCAGCTTGTTTTCTAGGCAGCAGCGCTATTGTGATGTCATCGGGGGGCATTGTGACAAGCCGCCAGTGTTCCGTCTCTTCATGTTGTGCACAGTTCAAACGGAAAATACATCAACAGGCAGACTACAGAAAAGCTTACTATCAAAGGTTAGAGGGGGGCTTTCTCAGAGGGCTTTTTACAGTTTTTCTATTCCCAATTAGCCGTTTAAGTGTACTTATTGAAAGTAGTAATTCTTTCATAGGCCGCCCTTTCTTAGTATTTGACGTTCCTTATATTGCGGTATGAGGCTTCGCAGTAGGTTGCAAACATTCATCACCCATGACTTTCCCCAATTGAGCTCAGAAGCTCAATGTCTATCATGACCTCTCTTTTAGAATGTCCAAGAGCAAGCAAACTATTCCTCCAGGAGAGGGCGCCAACAGACTACTAAAGAGATCATCATTACTCAAAGAAAACCCCAAAAACCAATGCATGATAGGAATAAACAGGTAACTTTCTTTGGAGTGGAAGCGGAGAGATCGCACCAGATGCCAATTCTAGATGTTATCACACCTGTGGTCACTGCAGCAGCAGGTGAATCCACTTTGTCCAAAAGGGATCTATTCCATTCAATTGCAAATGATCTAGATAAGACAGAGAACTGCAGCACGGGGACATAGCCGAGTTGGTCAGGTTGAGTGGTGATGAGTTTGCTATTTGGATGAATAAAGAAAGTCAAAAGTGTGAAAGATAAAAAACAAAAGGAGGAAGTGTGAAAAGTGAATGGGCCAAATTGAGGTGCATATGAAGACGTATGCTTTCTTCCAATTCATTAAATCGGGCTAATATGAATCAGGTGAATTGAGTTCTGCTTTTGGAAACTGGGTTAAGAAGGGGTGCACCGTTCCTGGAGGTACTGCAATACCAGGTCAATGCGTGGAGTGGACAGAGCAAGCTCTTTTTCCATCTCCCTGTTCTAAAAATCCATTTAATATATGGTCCCCAGATAGGGGACGTATCAGATATTAAACTGATAAGAACAGATACTACACTTGATCTTAGCCAAAAGGCCGAGAAGCGATAACCAGAATTGGTTTGGGCCTCGAGTGGCACCCTGGCCTATGCCGGACACATCTTAGGGAGAGAGAGCGAGAGGGAGACAAACCCACGCCTACACAAGACATTTTGTCACCCAAGCCAACCCTTGAAAAGGCTGCTTTGCAGAGCCAAAACAAGAAGAATGGTGCGTTTTGCAGCCGCCGCCCACTGCAATGAATCTGAATAACTCCTCCTTTAGGGCGCAAGCAACTCCCCTCCCCCTTGCAGTCTTTCCAATTCACGATACAAAAAGACGGACAGGACAGGTTGCCTGACTTTCCGTCACTGCCACCCTTTGCCATCCTTACCCGTAGAAAGCCCTTTCATCATCCCCAAACCCTAATCTTTTCCCTTTCCTTCCCAGCCCCCAAACCCTGCCCTCTGTACCTTTCTCACCACCCGCTTCCCTTCTCCTGTCATCCCCCTACCACCCGGGAAAAAAAGAGATTGCCCCCTCCTTCCACTAGCCCACCCTCCCACCCAAAGAACAACTTCTTCTGCGCAGCTTGTTTTCTAGGCAGCAGCGCTATTGTGATGTCATCGGGGGGCATTGTGACAAGCCGCCAGTGTTCCGTCTCTTCATGTTGTGCACAGTTCAAACGGAAAATACATCAACAGGCAGACTACAGAAAAGCTTACTATCAAAGGTTAGAGGGGGGCTTTCTCAGAGGGCTTTTTACAGTTTTTCTATTCCCAATTAGCCGTTTAAGTGTACTTATTGAAAGTAGTAATTCTTTCATAGGCCGCCCTTTCTTAGTATTTGACGTTCCTTATATTGCGGTATGAGGCTTCGCAGTAGGTTGCAAACATTCATCACCCATGACTTTCCCCAATTGAGCTCAGAAGCTCAATGTCTATCATGACCTCTCTTTTAGAATGTCCAAGAGCAAGCAAACTATTCCTCCAGGAGAGGGCGCCAACAGACTACTAAAGAGATCATCATTACTCAAAGAAAACCCCAAAAACCAATGCATGATAGGAATAAACAGGTAACTTTCTTTGGAGTGGAAGCGGAGAGATCGCACCAGATGCCAATTCTAGATGTTATCACACCTGTGGTCACTGCAGCAGCAGGTGAATCCACTTTGTCCAAAAGGGATCTATTCCATTCAATTGCAAATGATCTAGATAAGACAGAGAACTGCAGCACGGGGACATAGCCGAGTTGGTCAGGTTGAGTGGTGATGAGTTTGCTATTTGGATGAATAAAGAAAGTCAAAAGTGTGAAAGATAAAAAACAAAAGGAGGAAGTGTGAAAAGTGAATGGGCCAAATTGAGGTGCATATGAAGACGTATGCTTTCTTCCAATTCATTAAATCGGGCTAATATGAATCAGGTGAATTGAGTTCTGCTTTTGGAAACTGGGTTAAGAAGGGGTGCACCGTTCCTGGAGGTACTGCAATACCAGGTCAATGCGTGGAGTGGACAGAGCAAGCTCTTTTTCCATCTCCCTGTTCTAAAAATCCATTTAATATATGGTCCCCAGATAGGGGACGTATCAGATATTAAACTGATAAGAACAGATACTACACTTGATCTTAGCCAAAAGGCCGAGAAGCGATAACCAGAATTGGTTTGGGCCTCGAGTGGCACCCTGGCCTATGCCGGACACATCTTAGGGAGAGAGAGCGAGAGGGAGACAAACCCACGCCTACACAAGACATTTTGTCACCCAAGCCAACCCTTGAAAAGGCTGCTTTGCAGAGCCAAAACAAGAAGAATGGTGCGTTTTGCAGCCGCCGCCCACTGCAATGAATCTGAATAACTCCTCCTTTAGGGCGCAAGCAACTCCCCTCCCCCTTGCAGTCTTTCCAATTCACGATACAAAAAGACGGACAGGACAGGTTGCCTGACTTTCCGTCACTGCCACCCTTTGCCATCCTTACCCGTAGAAAGCCCTTTCATCATCCCCAAACCCTAATCTTTTCCCTTTCCTTCCCAGCCCCCAAACCCTGCCCTCTGTACCTTTCTCACCACCCGCTTCCCTTCTCCTGTCATCCCCCTACCACCCGGGAAAAAAAGAGATTGCCCCCTCCTTCCACTAGCCCACCCTCCCACCCAAAGAACAACTTCTTCTGCGCAGCTTGTTTTCTAGGCAGCAGCGCTATTGTGATGTCATCGGGGGGCATTGTGACAAGCCGCCAGTGTTCCGTCTCTTCATGTTGTGCACAGTGTCAAACGGAAAATACATCAACAGGCAGACTACAGAAAAGCTTACTATCAAAGGTTAGAGGGGGGCTTTCTCAGAGGGCTTTTTACAGTTTTTCTATTCCCAATTAGCCGTTTAAGTGTACTTATTGAAAGTAGTAATTCTTTCATAGGCCGCCCTTTCTTAGTATTTGACGTTCCTTATATTGCGGTATGAGGCTTCGCAGTAGGTTGCAAACATTCATCACCCATGACTTTCCCCAATTGAGCTCAGAAGCTCAATGTCTATCATGACCTCTCTTTTAGAATGTCCAAGAGCAAGCAAACTATTCCTCCAGGAGAGGGCGCCAACAGACTACTAAAGAGATCATCATTACTCAAAGAAAACCCCAAAAACCAATGCATGATAGGAATAAACAGGTAACTTTCTTTGGAGTGGAAGCGGAGAGATCGCACCAGATGCCAATTCTAGATGTTATCACACCTGTGGTCACTGCAGCAGCAGGTGAATCCACTTTGTCCAAAAGGGATCTATTCCATTCAATTGCAAATGATCTAGATAAGACAGAGAACTGCAGCACGGGGACATAGCCGAGTTGGTCAGGTTGAGTGGTGATGAGTTTGCTATTTGGATGAATAAAGAAAGTCAAAAGTGTGAAAGATAAAAAACAAAAGGAGGAAGTGTGAAAAGTGAATGGGCCAAATTGAGGTGCATATGAAGACGTATGCTTTCTTCCAATTCATTAAATCGGGCTAATATGAATCAGGTGAATTGAGTTCTGCTTTTGGAAACTGGGTTAAGAAGGGGTGCACCGTTCCTGGAGGTACTGCAATACCAGGTCAATGCGTGGAGTGGACAGAGCAAGCTCTTTTTCCATCTCCCTGTTCTAAAAATCCATTTAATATATGGTCCCCAGATAGGGGACGTATCAGATATTAAACTGATAAGAACAGATACTACACTTGATCTTAGCCAAAAGGCCGAGAAGCGATAACCAGAATTGGTTTGGGCCTCGAGTGGCACCCTGGCCTATGCCGGACACATCTTAGGGAGAGAGAGCGAGAGGGAGACAAACCCACGCCTACACAAGACATTTTGTCACCCAAGCCAACCCTTGAAAAGGCTGCTTTGCAGAGCCAAAACAAGAAGAATGGTGCGTTTTGCAGCCGCCGCCCACTGCAATGAATCTGAATAACTCCTCCTTTAGGGCGCAAGCAACTCCCCTCCCCCTTGCAGTCTTTCCAATTCACGATACAAAAAGACGGACAGGACAGGTTGCCTGACTTTCCGTCACTGCCACCCTTTGCCATCCTTACCCGTAGAAAGCCCTTTCATCATCCCCAAACCCTAATCTTTTCCCTTTCCTTCCCAGCCCCCAAACCCTGCCCTCTGTACCTTTCTCACCACCCGCTTCCCTTCTCCTGTCATCCCCCTACCACCCGGGAAAAAAAGAGATTGCCCCCTCCTTCCACTAGCCCACCCTCCCACCCAAAGAACAACTTCTTCTGCGCAGCTTGTTTTCTAGGCAGCAGCGCTATTGTGATGTCATCGGGGGGCATTGTGACAAGCCGCCAGTGTTCCGTCTCTTCATGTTGTGCACAGTTCAAACGGAAAATACATCAACAGGCAGACTACAGAAAAGCTTACTATCAAAGGTTAGAGGGGGGCTTTCTCAGAGGGCTTTTTACAGTTTTTCTATTCCCAATTAGCCGTTTAAGTGTACTTATTGAAAGTAGTAATTCTTTCATAGGCCGCCCTTTCTTAGTATTTGACGTTCCTTATATTGCGGTATGAGGCTTCGCAGTAGGTTGCAAACATTCATCACCCATGACTTTCCCCAATTGAGCTCAGAAGCTCAATGTCTATCATGACCTCTCTTTTAGAATGTCCAAGAGCAAGCAAACTATTCCTCCAGGAGAGGGCGCCAACAGACTACTAAAGAGATCATCATTACTCAAAGAAAACCCCAAAAACCAATGCATGATAGGAATAAACAGGTAACTTTCTTTGGAGTGGAAGCGGAGAGATCGCACCAGATGCCAATTCTAGATGTTATCACACCTGTGGTCACTGCAGCAGCAGGTGAATCCACTTTGTCCAAAAGGGATCTATTCCATTCAATTGCAAATGATCTAGATAAGACAGAGAACTGCAGCACGGGGACATAGCCGAGTTGGTCAGGTTGAGTGGTGATGAGTTTGCTATTTGGATGAATAAAGAAAGTCAAAAGTGTGAAAGATAAAAAACAAAAGGAGGAAGTGTGAAAAGTGAATGGGCCAAATTGAGGTGCATATGAAGACGTATGCTTTCTTCCAATTCATTAAATCGGGCTAATATGAATCAGGTGAATTGAGTTCTGCTTTTGGAAACTGGGTTAAGAAGGGGTGCACCGTTCCTGGAGGTACTGCAATACCAGGTCAATGCGTGGAGTGGACAGAGCAAGCTCTTTTTCCATCTCCCTGTTCTAAAAATCCATTTAATATATGGTCCCCAGATAGGGGACGTATCAGATATTAAACTGATAAGAACAGATACTACACTTGATCTTAGCCAAAAGGCCGAGAAGCGATAACCAGAATTGGTTTGGGCCTCGAGTGGCACCCTGGCCTATGCCGGACACATCTTAGGGAGAGAGAGCGAGAGGGAGACAAACCCACGCCTACACAAGACATTTTGTCACCCAAGCCAACCCTTGAAAAGGCTGCTTTGCAGAGCCAAAACAAGAAGAATGGTGCGTTTTGCAGCCGCCGCCCACTGCAATGAATCTGAATAACTCCTCCTTTAGGGCGCAAGCAACTCCCCTCCCCCTTGCAGTCTTTCCAATTCACGATACAAAAAGACGGACAGGACAGGTTGCCTGACTTTCCGTCACTGCCACCCTTTGCCATCCTTACCCGTAGAAAGCCCTTTCATCATCCCCAAACCCTAATCTTTTCCCTTTCCTTCCCAGCCCCCAAACCCTGCCCTCTGTACCTTTCTCACCACCCGCTTCCCTTCTCCTGTCATCCCCCTACCACCCGGGAAAAAAAGAGATTGCCCCCTCCTTCCACTAGCCCACCCTCCCACCCAAAGAACAACTTCTTCTGCGCAGCTTGTTTTCTAGGCAGCAGCGCTATTGTGATGTCATCGGGGGGCATTGTGACAAGCCGCCAGTGTTCCGTCTCTTCATGTTGTGCACAGTTCAAACGGAAAATACATCAACAGGCAGACTACAGAAAAGCTTACTATCAAAGGTTAGAGGGGGGCTTTCTCAGAGGGCTTTTTACAGTTTTTCTATTCCCAATTAGCCGTTTAAGTGTACTTATTGAAAGTAGTAATTCTTTCATAGGCCGCCCTTTCTTAGTATTTGACGTTCCTTATATTGCGGTATGAGGCTTCGCAGTAGGTTGCAAACATTCATCACCCATGACTTTCCCCAATTGAGCTCAGAAGCTCAATGTCTATCATGACCTCTCTTTTAGAATGTCCAAGAGCAAGCAAACTATTCCTCCAGGAGAGGGCGCCAACAGACTACTAAAGAGATCATCATTACTCAAAGAAAACCCCAAAAACCAATGCATGATAGGAATAAACAGGTAACTTTCTTTGGAGTGGAAGCGGAGAGATCGCACCAGATGCCAATTCTAGATGTTATCACACCTGTGGTCACTGCAGCAGCAGGTGAATCCACTTTGTCCAAAAGGGATCTATTCCATTCAATTGCAAATGATCTAGATAAGACAGAGAACTGCAGCACGGGGACATAGCCGAGTTGGTCAGGTTGAGTGGTGATGAGTTTGCTATTTGGATGAATAAAGAAAGTCAAAAGTGTGAAAGATAAAAAACAAAAGGAGGAAGTGTGAAAAGTGAATGGGCCAAATTGAGGTGCATATGAAGACGTATGCTTTCTTCCAATTCATTAAATCGGGCTAATATGAATCAGGTGAATTGAGTTCTGCTTTTGGAAACTGGGTTAAGAAGGGGTGCACCGTTCCTGGAGGTACTGCAATACCAGGTCAATGCGTGGAGTGGACAGAGCAAGCTCTTTTTCCATCTCCCTGTTCTAAAAATCCATTTAATATATGGTCCCCAGATAGGGGACGTATCAGATATTAAACTGATAAGAACAGATACTACACTTGATCTTAGCCAAAAGGCCGAGAAGCGATAACCAGAATTGGTTTGGGCCTCGAGTGGCACCCTGGCCTATGCCGGACACATCTTAGGGAGAGAGAGCGAGAGGGAGACAAACCCACGCCTACACAAGACATTTTGTCACCCAAGCCAACCCTTGAAAAGGCTGCTTTGCAGAGCCAAAACAAGAAGAATGGTGCGTTTTGCAGCCGCCGCCCACTGCAATGAATCTGAATAACTCCTCCTTTAGGGCGCAAGCAACTCCCCTCCCCCTTGCAGTCTTTCCAATTCACGATACAAAAAGACGGACAGGACAGGTTGCCTGACTTTCCGTCACTGCCACCCTTTGCCATCCTTACCCGTAGAAAGCCCTTTCATCATCCCCAAACCCTAATCTTTTCCCTTTCCTTCCCAGCCCCCAAACCCTGCCCTCTGTACCTTTCTCACCACCCGCTTCCCTTCTCCTGTCATCCCCCTACCACCCGGGAAAAAAAGAGATTGCCCCCTCCTTCCACTAGCCCACCCTCCCACCCAAAGAACAACTTCTTCTGCGCAGCTTGTTTTCTAGGCAGCAGCGCTATTGTGATGTCATCGGGGGGCATTGTGACAAGCCGCCAGTGTTCCGTCTCTTCATGTTGTGCACAGTTCAAACGGAAAATACATCAACAGGCAGACTACAGAAAAGCTTACTATCAAAGGTTAGAGGGGGGCTTTCTCAGAGGGCTTTTTACAGTTTTTCTATTCCCAATTAGCCGTTTAAGTGTACTTATTGAAAGTAGTAATTCTTTCATAGGCCGCCCTTTCTTAGTATTTGACGTTCCTTATATTGCGGTATGAGGCTTCGCAGTAGGTTGCAAACATTCATCACCCATGACTTTCCCCAATTGAGCTCAGAAGCTCAATGTCTATCATGACCTCTCTTTTAGAATGTCCAAGAGCAAGCAAACTATTCCTCCAGGAGAGGGCGCCAACAGACTACTAAAGAGATCATCATTACTCAAAGAAAACCCCAAAAACCAATGCATGATAGGAATAAACAGGTAACTTTCTTTGGAGTGGAAGCGGAGAGATCGCACCAGATGCCAATTCTAGATGTTATCACACCTGTGGTCACTGCAGCAGCAGGTGAATCCACTTTGTCCAAAAGGGATCTATTCCATTCAATTGCAAATGATCTAGATAAGACAGAGAACTGCAGCACGGGGACATAGCCGAGTTGGTCAGGTTGAGTGGTGATGAGTTTGCTATTTGGATGAATAAAGAAAGTCAAAAGTGTGAAAGATAAAAAACAAAAGGAGGAAGTGTGAAAAGTGAATGGGCCAAATTGAGGTGCATATGAAGACGTATGCTTTCTTCCAATTCATTAAATCGGGCTAATATGAATCAGGTGAATTGAGTTCTGCTTTTGGAAACTGGGTTAAGAAGGGGTGCACCGTTCCTGGAGGTACTGCAATACCAGGTCAATGCGTGGAGTGGACAGAGCAAGCTCTTTTTCCATCTCCCTGTTCTAAAAATCCATTTAATATATGGTCCCCAGATAGGGGACGTATCAGATATTAAACTGATAAGAACAGATACTACACTTGATCTTAGCCAAAAGGCCGAGAAGCGATAACCAGAATTGGTTTGGGCCTCGAGTGGCACCCTGGCCTATGCCGGACACATCTTAGGGAGAGAGAGCGAGAGGGAGACAAACCCACGCCTACACAAGACATTTTGTCACCCAAGCCAACCCTTGAAAAGGCTGCTTTGCAGAGCCAAAACAAGAAGAATGGTGCGTTTTGCAGCCGCCGCCCACTGCAATGAATCTGAATAACTCCTCCTTTAGGGCGCAAGCAACTCCCCTCCCCCTTGCAGTCTTTCCAATTCACGATACAAAAAGACGGACAGGACAGGTTGCCTGACTTTCCGTCACTGCCACCCTTTGCCATCCTTACCCGTAGAAAGCCCTTTCATCATCCCCAAACCCTAATCTTTTCCCTTTCCTTCCCAGCCCCCAAACCCTGCCCTCTGTACCTTTCTCACCACCCGCTTCCCTTCTCCTGTCATCCCCCTACCACCCGGGAAAAAAAGAGATTGCCCCCTCCTTCCACTAGCCCACCCTCCCACCCAAAGAACAACTTCTTCTGCGCAGCTTGTTTTCTAGGCAGCAGCGCTATTGTGATGTCATCGGGGGGCATTGTGACAAGCCGCCAGTGTTCCGTCTCTTCATGTTGTGCACAGTTCAAACGGAAAATACATCAACAGGCAGACTACAGAAAAGCTTACTATCAAAGGTTAGAGGGGGGCTTTCTCAGAGGGCTTTTTACAGTTTTTCTATTCCCAATTAGCCGTTTAAGTGTACTTATTGAAAGTAGTAATTCTTTCATAGGCCGCCCTTTCTTAGTATTTGACGTTCCTTATATTGCGGTATGAGGCTTCGCAGTAGGTTGCAAACATTCATCACCCATGACTTTCCCCAATTGAGCTCAGAAGCTCAATGTCTATCATGACCTCTCTTTTAGAATGTCCAAGAGCAAGCAAACTATTCCTCCAGGAGAGGGCGCCAACAGACTACTAAAGAGATCATCATTACTCAAAGAAAACCCCAAAAACCAATGCATGATAGGAATAAACAGGTAACTTTCTTTGGAGTGGAAGCGGAGAGATCGCACCAGATGCCAATTCTAGATGTTATCACACCTGTGGTCACTGCAGCAGCAGGTGAATCCACTTTGTCCAAAAGGGATCTATTCCATTCAATTGCAAATGATCTAGATAAGACAGAGAACTGCAGCACGGGGACATAGCCGAGTTGGTCAGGTTGAGTGGTGATGAGTTTGCTATTTGGATGAATAAAGAAAGTCAAAAGTGTGAAAGATAAAAAACAAAAGGAGGAAGTGTGAAAAGTGAATGGGCCAAATTGAGGTGCATATGAAGACGTATGCTTTCTTCCAATTCATTAAATCGGGCTAATATGAATCAGGTGAATTGAGTTCTGCTTTTGGAAACTGGGTTAAGAAGGGGTGCACCGTTCCTGGAGGTACTGCAATACCAGGTCAATGCGTGGAGTGGACAGAGCAAGCTCTTTTTCCATCTCCCTGTTCTAAAATCCATTTAATATATGGTCCCCAGATAGGGGACGTATCAGATATTAAACTGATAAGAACAGATACTACACTTGATCTTAGCCAAAAGGCCGAGAAGCGATAACCAGAATTGGTTTGGGCCTCGAGTGGCACCCTGGCCTATGCCGGACACATCTTAGGGAGAGAGAGCGAGAGGGAGACAAACCCACGCCTACACAAGACATTTTGTCACCCAAGCCAACCCTTGAAAAGGCTGCTTTGCAGAGCCAAAACAAGAAGAATGGTGCGTTTTGCAGCCGCCGCCCACTGCAATGAATCTGAATAACTCCTCCTTTAGGGCGCAAGCAACTCCCCTCCCCCTTGCAGTCTTTCCAATTCACGATACAAAAAGACGGACAGGACAGGTTGCCTGACTTTCCGTCACTGCCACCCTTTGCCATCCTTACCCGTAGAAAGCCCTTTCATCATCCCCAAACCCTAATCTTTTCCCTTTCCTTCCCAGCCCCCAAACCCTGCCCTCTGTACCTTTCTCACCACCCGCTTCCCTTCTCCTGTCATCCCCCTACCACCCGGGAAAAAAAGAGATTGCCCCCTCCTTCCACTAGCCCACCCTCCCACCCAAAGAACAACTTCTTCTGCGCAGCTTGTTTTCTAGGCAGCAGCGCTATTGTGATGTCATCGGGGGGCATTGTGACAAGCCGCCAGTGTTCCGTCTCTTCATGTTGTGCACAGTTCAAACGGAAAATACATCAACAGGCAGACTACAGAAAAGCTTACTATCAAAGGTTAGAGGGGGGCTTTCTCAGAGGGCTTTTTACAGTTTTTCTATTCCCAATTAGCCGTTTAAGTGTACTTATTGAAAGTAGTAATTCTTTCATAGGCCGCCCTTTCTTAGTATTTGACGTTCCTTATATTGCGGTATGAGGCTTCGCAGTAGGTTGCAAACATTCATCACCCATGACTTTCCCCAATTGAGCTCAGAAGCTCAATGTCTATCATGACCTCTCTTTTAGAATGTCCAAGAGCAAGCAACTATTCCTCCAGGAGAGGGCGCCAACAGACTACTAAAGAGATCATCATTACTCAAAGAAAACCCCAAAAACCAATGCATGATAGGAATAAACAGGTAACTTTCTTTGGAGTGGAAGCGGAGAGATCGCACCAGATGCCAATTCTAGATGTTATCACACCTGTGGTCACTGCAGCAGCAGGTGAATCCACTTTGTCCAAAAGGGATCTATTCCATTCAATTGCAAATGATCTAGATAAGACAGAGAACTGCAGCACGGGGACATAGCCGAGTTGGTCAGGTTGAGTGGTGATGAGTTTGCTATTTGGATGAATAAAGAAAGTCAAAAGTGTGAAAGATAAAAAACAAAAGGAGGAAGTGTGAAAAGTGAATGGGCCAAATTGAGGTGCATATGAAGACGTATGCTTTCTTCCAATTCATTAAATCGGGCTAATATGAATCAGGTGAATTGAGTTCTGCTTTTGGAAACTGGGTTAAGAAGGGGTGCACCGTTCCTGGAGGTACTGCAATACCAGGTCAATGCGTGGAGTGGACAGAGCAAGCTCTTTTTCCATCTCCCTGTTCTAAAAATCCATTTAATATATGGTCCCCAGATAGGGGACGTATCAGATATTAAACTGATAAGAACAGATACTACACTTGATCTTAGCCAAAGGCCGAGAAGCGATAACCAGAATTGGTTTGGGCCTCGAGTGGCACCCTGGCCTATGCCGGACACATCTTAGGGAGAGAGAGCGAGAGGGAGACAAACCCCACGCCTACACAAGACATTTTGTCACCCAAGCCAACCTTGAAAAGGCTGCTTTGCAGAGCCAAAACAAGAAGAATGGTGCGTTTTGCAGCCGCCGCCCACTGCAATGAATCTGAATAACTCCTCCTTTAGGGCGCAAGCAACTCCCCTCCCCCTTGCAGTCTTTCCAATTCACGATACAAAAAGACGGACAGGACAGGTTGCCTGACTTTCCGTCACTGCCACCCTTTGCCATCCTTACCCGTAGAAAGCCCTTTCATCATCCCCAAACCCTAATCTTTTCCTTTCCTTCCCAGCCCCCAAACCCTGCCCTCTGTACCTTTCTCACCACCCGCTTCCCTTCTCCTGTCATCCCCCTACCACCCGGGAAAAAAAGAGATTGCCCCCTCCTTCCACTAGCCCACCCTCCCACCCAAAGAACAACTTCTTCTGCGCAGCTTGTTTTCTAGGCAGCAGCGCTATTGTGATGTCATCGGGGGGCATTGTGACAAGCCGCCAGTGTTCCGTCTCTTCATGTTGTGCACAGTTCAAACGGAAAATACATCAACAGGCAGACTACAGAAAAGCTTACTATCAAAGGTTAGAGGGGGCTTTCTCAGAGGGCTTTTTACAGTTTTTCTATTCCCAATTAGCCGTTTAAGTGTACTTATTGAAAGTAGTAATTCTTTCATAGGCCGCCCTTTCTTAGTATTTGACGTTCCTTATATTGCGGTATGAGGCTTCGCAGTAGGTTGCAAACATTCATCACCCATGACTTTCCCCAATTGAGCTCAGAAGCTCAATGTCTATCATGACCTCTCTTTTAGAATGTCCAAGAGCAAGCAAACTATTCCTCCAGGAGAGGGCGCCAACAGACTACTAAAGAGATCATCATTACTCAAAGAAAACCCCAAAAACCAATGCATGATAGGAATAAACAGGTAACTTTCTTTGGAGTGGAAGCGGAGAGATCGCACCAGATGCCAATTCTAGATGTTATCACACCTGTGGTCACTGCAGCAGCAGGTGAATCCACTTTGTCCAAAAGGGATCTATTCCATTCAATTGCAAATGATCTAGATAAGACAGAGAACTGCAGCACGGGGACATAGCCGAGTTGGTCAGGTTGAGTGGTGATGAGTTTGCTATTTGGATGAATAAAGAAAGTCAAAAGTGTGAAAGATAAAAAACAAAAGGAGGAAGTGTGAAAAGTGAATGGGCCAAATTGAGGTGCATATGAAGACGTATGCTTTCTTCCAATTCATTAAATCGGGCTAATATGAATCAGGTGAATTGAGTTCTGCTTTTGGAAACTGGGTTAAGAAGGGGTGCACCGTTCCTGGAGGTACTGCAATACCAGGTCAATGCGTGGAGTGGACAGAGCAAGCTCTTTTTCCATCTCCCTGTTCTAAAAATCCATTTAATATATGGTCCCCAGATAGGGGACGTATCAGATATTAAACTGATAAGAACAGATACTACACTTGATCTTAGCCAAAAGGCCGAGAAGCGATAACCAGAATTGGTTTGGGCCTCGAGTGGCACCCTGGCCTATGCCGGACACATCTTAGGGAGAGAGAGCGAGAGGGAGACAAACCCACGCCTACACAAGACATTTTGTCACCCAAGCCAACCCTTGAAAAGGCTGCTTTGCAGAGCCAAAACAAGAAGAATGGTGCGTTTTGCAGCCGCCGCCCACTGCAATGAATCTGAATAACTCCTCCTTTAGGGCGCAAGCAACTCCCCTCCCCCTTGCAGTCTTTCCAATTCACGATACAAAAAGACGGACAGGACAGGTTGCCTGACTTTCCGTCACTGCCACCCTTTGCCATCCTTACCCGTAGAAAGCCCTTTCATCATCCCCAAACCCTAATCTTTTCCCTTTCCTTCCCAGCCCCCAAACCCTGCCCTCTGTACCTTTCTCACCACCCGCTTCCCTTCTCCTGTCATCCCCCTACCACCGGGAAAAAAAGAGATTGCCCCCTCCTTCCACTAGCCCACCCTCCCACCCAAAGAACAACTTCTTCTGCGCAGCTTGTTTTCTAGGCAGCAGCGCTATTGTGATGTCATCGGGGGGCATTGTGACAAGCCGCCAGTGTTCCGTCTCTTCATGTTGTGCACAGTTCAAACGGAAAATACATCAACAGGCAGACTACAGAAAAGCTTACTATCAAAGGTTAGAGGGGGGCTTTCTCAGAGGGCTTTTTACAGTTTTTCTATTCCCAATTAGCCGTTTAAGTGTACTTATTGAAAGTAGTAATTCTTTCATAGGCCGCCCTTTCTTAGTATTTGACGTTCCTTATATTGCGGTATGAGGCTTCGCAGTAGGTTGCAAACATTCATCACCCATGACTTTCCCCAATTGAGCTCAGAAGCTCAATGTCTATCATGACCTCTCTTTTAGAATGTCCAAGAGCAAGCAAACTATTCCTCCAGGAGAGGGCGCCAACAGACTACTAAAGAGATCATCATTACTCAAAGAAAACCCCAAAAACCAATGCATGATAGGAATAAACAGGTAACTTTCTTTGGAGTGGAAGCGGAGAGATCGCACCAGATGCCAATTCTAGATGTTATCACACCTGTGGTCACTGCAGCAGCAGGTGAATCCACTTTGTCCAAAAGGGATCTATTCCATTCAATTGCAAATGATCTAGATAAGACAGAGAACTGCAGCACGGGGACATAGCCGAGTTGGTCAGGTTGAGTGGTGATGAGTTTGCTATTTGGATGAATAAAGAAAGTCAAAGTGTGAAAGATAAAAAACAAAAGGAGGAAGTGTGAAAAGTGAATGGGCCAAATTGAGGTGCATATGAAGACGTATGCTTTCTTCCAATTCATTAAATCGGGCTAATATGAATCAGGTGAATTGAGTTCTGCTTTTGGAAACTGGGTTAAGAAGGGGTGCACCGTTCCTGGAGGTACTGCAATACCAGGTCAATGCGTGGAGTGGACAGAGCAAGCTCTTTTTCCATCTCCCTGTTCTAAAAATCCATTTAATATATGGTCCCCAGATAGGGGACGTATCAGATATTAAACTGATAAGAACAGATACTACACTTGATCTTAGCCAAAAGGCCGAGAAGCGATAACCAGAATTGGTTTGGGCCTCGAGTGGCACCCTGGCCTATGCCGGACACATCTTAGGGAGAGAGAGCGAGAGGGAGACAAACCCACGCCTACACAAGACATTTTGTCACCCAAGCCAACCCTTGAAAAGGCTGCTTTGCAGAGCCCAAAACAAGAAGAATGGTGCGTTTTGCAGCCGCCGCCCACTGCAATGAATCTGAATAACTCCTCCTTTAGGGCGCAAGCAACTCCCCTCCCCCTTGCAGTCTTTCCAATTCACGATACAAAAAGACGGACAGGACAGGTTGCCTGACTTTCCGTCACTGCCACCCTTTGCCATCCTTACCCGTAGAAAGCCCTTTCATCATCCCCAAACCCTAATCTTTTCCCTTTCCTTCCCAGCCCCCAAACCCTGCCCTCTGTACCTTTCTCACACCCGCTTCCCTTCTCCTGTCATCCCCCTACCACCCGGGAAAAAAGAGATTGCCCCCTCCTTCCACTAGCCCACCCTCCCACCCAAAGAACAACTTCTTCTGCGCAGCTTGTTTTCTAGGCAGCAGCGCTATTGTGATGTCATCGGGGGGCATTGTGACAAGCCGCCAGTGTTCCGTCTCTTCATGTTGTGCACAGTTCAAACGGAAAATACATCAACAGGCAGACTACAGAAAAGCTTACTATCAAAGGTTAGAGGGGGGCTTTCTCAGAGGGCTTTTTACAGTTTTTCTATTCCCAATTAGCCGTTTAAGTGTACTTATTGAAAGTAGTAATTCTTTCATAGGCCGCCCTTTCTTAGTATTTGACGTTCCTTATATTGCGGTATGAGGCTTCGCAGTAGGTTGCAAACATTCATCACCCATGACTTTCCCCAATTGAGCTCAGAAGCTCAATGTCTATCATGACCTCTCTTTTAGAATGTCCAAGAGCAAGCAAACTATTCCTCCAGGAGAGGGCGCCAACAGACTACTAAAGAGATCATCATTACTCAAAGAAAACCCCAAAAACCAATGCATGATAGGAATAAACAGGTAACTTTCTTTGGAGTGGAAGCGGAGAGATCGCACCAGATGCCAATTCTAGATGTTATCACACCTGTGGTCACTGCAGCAGCAGGTGAATCCACTTTGTCCAAAAGGGATCTATTCCATTCAATTGCAAATGATCTAGATAAGACAGAGAACTGCAGCACGGGGACATAGCCGAGTTGGTCAGGTTGAGTGGTGATGAGTTTGCTATTTGGATGAATAAAGAAAGTCAAAAGTGTGAAAGATAAAAAACAAAAGGAGGAAGTGTGAAAAGTGAATGGGCAAATTGAGGTGCATATGAAGACGTATGCTTTCTTCCAATTCATTAAATCGGGCTAATATGAATCAGGTGAATTGAGTTCTGCTTTTGGAAACTGGGTTAAGAAGGGGTGCACCGTTCCTGGAGGTACTGCAATACCAGGTCAATGCGTGGAGTGGACAGAGCAAGCTCTTTTTCCATCTCCCTGTTCTAAAAATCCATTTAATATATGGTCCCCAGATAGGGGACGTATCAGATATTAAACTGATAAGAACAGATACTACACTTGATCTTAGCCAAAAGGCCGAGAAGCGATAACCAGAATTGGTTTGGGCTCGAGTGGCACCCTGGCCTATGCCGGACACATCTTAGGGAGAGAGAGCGAGAGGGAGACAAACCCACGCCTACACAAGACATTTTGTCACCCAAGCCAACCCTTGAAAGGCTGCTTTGCAGAGCCAAAACAAGAAGAATGGTGCGTTTTGCAGCCGCCGCCCACTGCAATGAATCTGAATAACTCCTCCTTTAGGGCGCAAGCAACTCCCCTCCCCCTTGCAGTCTTTCCAATTCACGATACAAAAAGACGGACAGGACAGGTTGCCTGACTTTCCGTCACTGCCACCCTTTGCCATCCTTACCCGTAGAAAGCCCTTTCATCATCCCCAAACCCTAATCTTTTCCCTTTCCTTCCCAGCCCCCAAACCCTGCCCTCTGTACCTTTCTCACCACCCGCTTCCCTTCTCCTGTCATCCCCCTACCACCCGGGAAAAAAAGAGATTGCCCCCTCCTTCCACTAGCCCACCCTCCCACCCAAAGAACAACTTCTTCTGCGCAGCTTGTTTTCTAGGCAGCAGCGCTATT
This sequence comes from Anomaloglossus baeobatrachus, assembly GCF_048569485.1. NCBI lineage: Eukaryota > Metazoa > Chordata > Amphibia > Anura > Aromobatidae > Anomaloglossus > Anomaloglossus baeobatrachus. Next base: position 6,900 of record NW_027443679.1, on the reverse strand, counting down.
GTGATGTCATCGGGGGGCATTGTGACAAGCCGCCAGTGTTCCGTCTCTTCATGTTGTGCACAGTTCAAACGGAAAATACATCAACAGGCAGACTACAGAAAAGCTTACTATCAAAGGTTAGAGGGGGGCTTTCTCAGAGGGCTTTTTACAGTTTTTCTATTCCCAATTAGCCGTTTAAGTGTACTTATTGAAAGTAGTAATTCTTTCATAGGCCGCCCTTTCTTAGTATTTGACGTTCCTTATATTGCGGTATGAGGCTTCGCAGTAGGTTGCAAACATTCATCACCCATGACTTTCCCCAATTGAGCTCAGAAGCTCAATGTCTATCATGACCTCTCTTTTAGAATGTCCAAGAGCAAGCAAACTATTCCTCCAGGAGAGGGCGCCAACAGACTACTAAAGAGATCATCATTACTCAAAGAAAACCCCAAAACCAATGCATGATAGGAATAAACAGGTAACTTTCTTTGGAGTGGAAGCGGAGAGATCGCACCAGATGCCAATTCTAGATGTTATCACACCTGTGGTCACTGCAGCAGCAGGTGAATCCACTTTGTCCAAAAGGGATCTATTCCATTCAATTGCAAATGATCTAGATAAGACAGAGAACTGCAGCACGGGGACATAGCCGAGTTGGTCAGGTTGAGTGGTGATGAGTTTGCTATTTGGATGAATAAAGAAAGTCAAAAGTGTGAAAGATAAAAAACAAAAGGAGGAAGTGTGAAAAGTGAATGGGCCAAATTGAGGTGCATATGAAGACGTATGCTTTCTTCCAATTCATTAAATCGGGCTAATATGAATCAGGTGAATTGAGTTCTGCTTTTGGAAACTGGGTTAAGAAGGGGTGCACCGTTCCTGGAGGTACTGCAATACCAGGTCAATGCGTGGAGTGGACAGAGCAAGCTCTTTTTCCATCTCCCTGTTCTAAAAATCCATTTAATATATGGTCCCAGATAGGGGACGTATCAGATATTAAACTGATAAGAACAGATACTACACTTGATCTTAGCCAAAAGGCCGAGAAGCGATAACCAGAATTGGTTTGGGCCTCGAGTGGCACCCTGGCCTATGCCGGACACATCTTAGGGAGAGAGAGCGAGAGGGAGACAAACCCACGCCTACACAAGACATTTTGTCACCCAAGCCAACCCTTGAAAAGGCTGCTTTGCAGAGCCAAAACAAGAAGAATGGTGCGTTTTGCAGCCGCCGCCCACTGCAATGAATCTGAATAACTCCTCCTTTAGGGCGCAAGCAACTCCCCTCCCCCTTGCAGTCTTTCCAATTCACGATACAAAAAGACGGACAGGACAGGTTGCCTGACTTTCCGTCACTGCCACCCTTTGCCATCCTTACCCGTAGAAAGCCCTTTCATCATCCCCAAACCCTAATCTTTTCCCTTTCCTTCCCAGCCCCCAAACCCTGCCCTCTGTACCTTTCTCACCACCCGCTTCCCTTCTCCTGTCATCCCCCTACCACCCGGGAAAAAAAGAGATTGCCCCCTCCTTCCACTAGCCCACCCTCCCACCCAAAGAACAACTTCTTCTGCGCAGCTTGTTTTCTAGGCAGCAGCGCTATTGTGATGTCATCGGGGGGCATTGTGACAAGCCGCCAGTGTTCCGTCTCTTCATGTTGTGCACAGTTCAAACGGAAAATACATCAACAGGCAGACTACAGAAAAGCTTACTATCAAAGGTTAGAGGGGGGCTTTCTCAGAGGGCTTTTTACAGTTTTTCTATTCCCAATTAGCCGTTTAAGTGTACTTATTGAAAGTAGTAATTCTTTCATAGGCCGCCCTTTCTTAGTATTTGACGTTCCTTATATTGCGGTATGAGGCTTCGCAGTAGGTTGCAAACATTCATCACCCATGACTTTCCCCAATTGAGCTCAGAAGCTCAATGTCTATCATGACCTCTCTTTTAGAATGTCCAAGAGCAAGCAAACTATTCCTCCAGGAGAGGGCGCCAACAGACTACTAAAGAGATCATCATTACTCAAAGAAAACCCCAAAAACCAATGCATGATAGGAATAAACAGGTAACTTTCTTTGGAGTGGAAGCGGAGAGATCGCACCAGATGCCAATTCTAGATGTTATCACACCTGTGGTCACTGCAGCAGCAGGTGAATCCACTTTGTCCAAAAGGGATCTATTCCATTCAATTGCAAATGATCTAGATAAGACAGAGAACTGCAGCACGGGGACATAGCCGAGTTGGTCAGGTTGAGTGGTGATGAGTTTGCTATTTGGATGAATAAAGAAAGTCAAAAGTGTGAAAGATAAAAAACAAAAGGAGGAAGTGTGAAAAGTGAATGGGCCAAATTGAGGTGCATATGAAGACGTATGCTTTCTTCCAATTCATTAAATCGGGCTAATATGAATCAGGTGAATTGAGTTCTGCTTTTGGAAACTGGTTAAGAAGGGGTGCACCGTTCCTGGAGGTACTGCAATACCAGGTCAATGCGTGGAGTGGACAGAGCAAGCTCTTTTTCCATCTCCCTGTTCTAAAAATCCATTTAATATATGGTCCCCAGATAGGGGACGTATCAGATATTAAACTGATAAGAACAGATACTACACTTGATCTTAGCCAAAAGGCCGAGAAGCGATAACCAGAATTGGTTTGGGCCTCGAGTGGCACCCTGGCCTATGCCGGACACATCTTAGGGAGAGAGAGCGAGAGGGAGACAAACCCACGCCTACACAAGACATTTTGTCACCCAAGCCAACCCTTGAAAAGGCTGCTTTGCAGAGCCAAAACAAGAAGAATGGTGCGTTTTGCAGCCGCCGCCCACTGCAATGAATCTGAATAACTCCTCCTTTAGGGCGCAAGCAACTCCCCTCCCCCTTGCAGTCTTTCCAATTCACGATACAAAAAGACGGACAGGACAGGTTGCCTGACTTTCCGTCACTGCCACCCTTTGCCATCCTTACCCGTAGAAAGCCCTTTCATCATCCCCAAACCCTAATCTTTTCCTTTCCTTCCCAGCCCCCAAACCCTGCCCTCTGTACCTTTCTCACCACCCGCTTCCCTTCTCCTGTCATCCCCCTACCACCCGGGAAAAAAAGAGATTGCCCCCTCCTTCCACTAGCCCACCTCCCACCCAAAGAACAACTTCTTCTGCGCAGCTTGTTTTCTAGGCAGCAGCGCTATTGTGATGTCATCGGGGGGCATTGTGACAAGCCGCCAGTGTTCCGTCTCTTCATGTTGTGCACAGTTCAAACGGAAAATACATCAACAGGCAGACTACAGAAAAGCTTACTATCAAAGGTTAGAGGGGGGCTTTCTCAGAGGGCTTTTTACAGTTTTTCTATTCCCAATTAGCCGTTTAAGTGTACTTATTGAAAGTAGTAATTCTTTCATAGGCCGCCCTTTCTTAGTATTTGACGTTCCTTATATTGCGGTATGAGGCTTCGCAGTAGGTTGCAAACATTCATCACCCATGACTTTCCCCAATTGAGCTCAGAAGCTCAATGTCTATCATGACCTCTCTTTTAGAATGTCCAAGAGCAAGCAAACTATTCCTCCAGGAGAGGGCGCCAACAGACTACTAAAGAGATCATCATTACTCAAAGAAAACCCCAAAAACCAATGCATGATAGGAATAAACAGGTAACTTTCTTTGGAGTGGAAGCGGAGAGATCGCACCAGATGCCAATTCTAGATGTTATCACACCTGTGGTCACTGCAGCAGCAGGTGAATCCACTTTGTCCAAAAGGGATCTATTCCATTCAATTGCAAATGATCTAGATAAGACAGAGAACTGCAGCACGGGGACATAGCCGAGTTGGTCAGGTTGAGTGGTGATGAGTTTGCTATTTGGATGAATAAAGAAAGTCAAAAGTGTGAAAGATAAAAAACAAAAGGAGGAAGTGTGAAAAGTGAATGGGCCAAATTGAGGTGCATATGAAGACGTATGCTTTCTTCCAATTCATTAAATCGGGCTAATATGAATCAGGTGAATTGAGTTCTGCTTTTGGAAACTGGGTTAAGAAGGGGTGCACCGTTCCTGGAGGTACTGCAATACCAGGTCAATGCGTGGAGTGGACAGAGCAAGCTCTTTTTCCATCTCCCTGTTCTAAAAATCCATTTAATATATGGTCCCCAGATAGGGGACGTATCAGATATTAAACTGATAAGAACAGATACTACACTTGATCTTAGCCAAAAGGCCGAGAAGCGATAACCAGAATTGGTTGGGCCTCGAGTGGCACCCTGGCCTATGCCGGACACATCTTAGGGAGAGAGAGCGAGAGGGAGACAAACCCACGCCTACACAAGACATTTTGTCACCCAAGCCAACCCTTGAAAAGGCTGCTTTGCAGAGCCAAAACAAGAAGAATGGTGCGTTTTGCAGCCGCCGCCCACTGCAATGAATCTGAATAACTCCTCCTTTAGGGCGCAAGCAACTCCCCTCCCCCTTGCAGTCTTTCCAATTCACGATACAAAAAGACGGACAGGACAGGTTGCCTGACTTTCCGTCACTGCCACCCTTTGCCATCCTTACCCGTAGAAAGCCCTTTCATCATCCCCAAACCCTAATCTTTTCCCTTTCCTTCCCAGCCCCCAAACCCTGCCCTCTGTACCTTTCTCACCACCCGCTTCCCTTCTCCTGTCATCCCCCTACCACCCGGGAAAAAAAGAGATTGCCCCCTCCTTCCACTAGCCCACCCTCCCACCCAAAGAACAACTTCTTCTGCGCAGCTTGTTTTCTAGGCAGCAGCGCTATTGTGATGTCATCGGGGGGCATTGTGACAAGCCGCCAGTGTTCCGTCTCTTCATGTTGTGCACAGTTCAAACGGAAAATACATCAACAGGCAGACTACAGAAAAGCTTACTATCAAAGGTTAGAGGGGGGCTTTCTCAGAGGGCTTTTTACAGTTTTTCTATTCCCAATTAGCCGTTTAAGTGTACTTATTGAAAGTAGTAATTCTTTCATAGGCCGCCCTTTCTTAGTATTTGACGTTCCTTATATTGCGGTATGAGGCTTCGCAGTAGGTTGCAAACATTCATCACCCATGACTTTCCCCAATTGAGCTCAGAAGCTCAATGTCTATCATGACCTCTCTTTTAGAATGTCCAAGAGCAAGCAAACTATTCCTCCAGGAGAGGGCGCCAACAGACTACTAAAGAGATCATCATTACTCAAAGAAAACCCCAAAAACCAATGCATGATAGGAATAAACAGGTAACTTTCTTTGGAGTGGAAGCGGAGAGATCGCACCAGATGCCAATTCTAGATGTTATCACACCTGTGGTCACTGCAGCAGCAGGTGAATCCACTTTGTCCAAAAGGGATCTATTCCATTCAATTGCAAATGATCTAGATAAGACAGAGAACTGCAGCACGGGGACATAGCCGAGTTGGTCAGGTTGAGTGGTGATGAGTTTGCTATTTGGATGAATAAGAAAGTCAAAAGTGTGAAAGATAAAAAACAAAAGGAGGAAGTGTGAAAAGTGAATGGGCCAAATTGAGGTGCATATGAAGACGTATGCTTTCTTCCAATTCATTAAATCGGGCTAATATGAATCAGGTGAATTGAGTTCTGCTTTTGGAAACTGGGTTAAGAAGGGGTGCACCGTTCCTGGAGGTACTGCAATACCAGGTCAATGCGTGGAGTGGACAGAGCAAGCTCTTTTTCCATCTCCCTGTTCTAAAAATCCATTTAATATATGGTCCCCAGATAGGGGACGTATCAGATATTAAACTGATAAGAACAGATACTACACTTGATCTTAGCCAAAAGGCCGAGAAGCGATAACCAGAATTGGTTTGGGCCTCGAGTGGCACCCTGGCCTATGCCGGACACATCTTAGGGAGAGAGAGCGAGAGGGAGACAAACCCACGCCTACACAAGACATTTTGTCACCCAAGCCAACCCTTGAAAAGGCTGCTTTGCAGAGCCAAAACAAGAAGAATGGTGCGTTTTGCAGCCGCCGCCCACTGCAATGAATCTGAATAACTCCTCCTTTAGGGCGCAAGCAACTCCCCTCCCCCTTGCAGTCTTTCCAATTCACGATACAAAAAGACGGACAGGACAGGTTGCCTGACTTTCCGTCACTGCCACCCTTTGCCATCCTTACCCGTAGAAAGCCCTTTCATCATCCCCAAACCCTAATCTTTTCCCTTTCCTTCCCAGCCCCCAAACCCTGCCCTCTGTACCTTTCTCACCACCCGCTTCCCTTCTCCTGTCATCCCCCTACCACCCGGGAAAAAAAGAGATTGCCCCCTCCTTCCACTAGCCCACCCTCCCACCCAAAGAACAACTTCTTCTGCGCAGCTTGTTTTCTAGGCAGCAGCGCTATTGTGATGTCATCGGGGGGCATTGTGACAAGCCGCCAGTGTTCCGTCTCTTCATGTTGTGCACAGTTCAAACGGAAAATACATCAACAGGCAGACTACAGAAAAGCTTACTATCAAAGGTTAGAGGGGGGCTTTCTCAGAGGGCTTTTTACAGTTTTTCTATTCCCAATTAGCCGTTTAAGTGTACTTATTGAAAGTAGTAATTCTTTCATAGGCCGCCCTTTCTTAGTATTTGACGTTCCTTATATTGCGGTATGAGGCTTCGCAGTAGGTTGCAAACATTCATCACCCATGACTTTCCCCAATTGAGCTCAGAAGCTCAATGTCTATCATGACCTCTCTTTTAGAATGTCCAAGAGCAAGCAAACTATTCCTCCAGGAGAGGGCGCCAACAGACTACTAAAGAGATCATCATTACTCAAAGAAAACCCCAAAAACCAATGCATGATAGGAATAAACAGGTAACTTTCTTTGGAGTGGAAGCGGAGAGATCGCACCAGATGCCAATTCTAGATGTTATCACACCTGTGGTCACTGCAGCAGCAGGTGAATCCACTTTGTCCAAAAGGGATCTATTCCATTCAATTGCAAATGATCT